>NC_046158.1:111216213-111268713 GCF_011064425.1 Rattus rattus | reverse complement strand
CAAGTTCAACTTCCTCTTTTCCTGATGATAAGAACCTACCCAGCAAGTACCTGGGATTCCTGGAATGCCTTTCTGTACAAATCAGGCGTTCTCAGAACTTTCAGCTCTAGCCAGTGATTTTCATTTACCCTGAAAACACCTTCCCACTCTCCGAGGTCCATATATACCAAACCTGGTTCACCTTGAATAAAAGTATGCACACAAGCTAGGATCCTCAAAGAGAGCTGTTTCACTGAAGATAGTGAGAGAAGGCCTTCATCGGAAAGAGCTATAACACTAACATCATCGGAGAAGGCCTTCTCTCCCCCGCCACCTCCACCATCACCACCACCACCCTGGCACTCACTCCCAGCTGGACCGGGATCCTGCAGAGCCCCACTGTTCCAGACTCTGCTTCAGCCTTCTAGCCTGGTGGAAGGGAAGAAGTGAAAGATGAGGAATCACAGCTGGATCCCAAAATGCACACCACAGACTAATAGATGAAATCCTCTTAGAATCTATCAACTTAGCAGACCGCTAGATGCCTCCAACCCAAAAATTAAGAATGTCATGAGATAGCACCTTGGGACCATAGAAAAGCTTCCCGCATCTTGCTATAATTGCCTCCCTCATGTACCCACCAGTGTATTTTCCTTCTTTTTTTTTTTTCTTTTTTTGGAGCTGGGGACCAAACCCAGGGCCTTGCACTTGCCTAGCAAGCACTCTACCACTGAGCTAAATCCCCAACCCCCACAATGTATTTTAATCTTGCCTTAATTTATTACTTTCTTTGTTCCATAGAACTATAAAAAACTTCATGAAATGACTTCTACTTTAGAACATGGAATTTGGGATAACCCAGTCATGTGACTCAAAATGGCTCTAGATCAAACTATCTCTTATTCCCTGTAAGGTGAAAGCTGTGTCTTTTGTGTCCGCATGATAGATAGACGAACTTTTTATAAATTTATTTTTTTAAGATTTTATTTTATTGTATATGAGTACACTGTAGCTGTCTTCAGACACACCAGAACAGGGCATCAGATCTCATTACAGATGGTTGTGAGCCACCATGTGGTTGCTGGGATTTGAACTCAGGACCTCAGGAAGAGCAGTCGGTGCTCTTAACCACTGAGCCATCTCTCCAGCCCCTAGACGAACTTTTTAAAGCAATGCTTCTTAAGCTGGGCATGATGGCTCATGGCTTCAGTCCCAGCACTGAGGAGGCAGAGGCCAGTTTGGTCTACATAATGAGCTCCAGGTTTTGATGAGAGGGGGTTGGGGGAGAAGAGGAGAAGGAAGAAGAGGAAAGAAAAGAAAGAAAGAGGAGAGAAGAAAAGAAAGGAGTCTAAGATTCCAGTTGGAAAAGGAGCCTGAGACTTCATGTTTCTGGCAAGAGCCAGGAGATGCCAAAACTATGCTTCTACAGACCCAGGTTCAGCAGAGGAGAGAATTTGCAAAATGTTATAAGTAACCCTCATAAAATACAGGGAAGAATCAGAGAAGAGAGAAGGAAAAGAGGGATGGAGAGGAGTGGAGCTGAGAAGTTTTATTCTACAAAAAGGACACAGAAGTCATAAATTCAGAAGCCTGGTGCCACTACACCTTGAACTTTTAAAGCTAAGCCTACTCATACCATGTTACCCATCAGCTCTTCACCTAGATACATCTCAATAGAAATACTTTTATTCATGAGTATATTTATATACTAAAATGTCCACAGCCATTCTAGTCTAACAACCAAACACTTGAAATAAATCTAATGTCTCATATATCACCAGAATGCATACATAAGTCATCACAAACAGACTGTGATCTGCAGTCAGGACAAATAATCACTGAACAGGACCACATGGATGAACTACAGTATAAGCTAAAGTTTATAATGTTATTAGACAAGATCTGGGATCGCCTGGAAGATGGGCCTCTGAGCACATCTGTGGTTACAGTGTTAATGTGGGTGGGTCCTGGGCTGCACCCTGGCATGTGTGCATTCAGCCATTGCTCACCTCAAGGTCATGCTTCTTTCACTTCCCCTCTGTCGTGGACTATACCCCTGAATAAATCCCTTTTCCCTTAAACTCTTGTCTGTGTATTTTACTACAGAAACAAGAAAGGAAACTAGGAATGAAAGTTGCTACAAAGAATTGGGAGTAGGGGTCACTGTAGAAGAAGCTCGACTGTGTGGTTCTTTAGCCTTTGCAACTGTTTTGTGGTAGGACTATGGGAGACCTTGGCATTTTGGATTACAAGACAACGCTGAATGGTGGAGGAAGGGCTTAATGGTCACTCTGGTGGGAGCTCAGAAGGCAAGGATGCTGAAAGGAAGGTGGGAAAGGGAGGCCTGACTTGAGGTTGACAGGAAGTCTACTGGGAACTGGGATAGGGGACCCATGGGAGTCAGAGCCAGCCTTACTACAAGAACTAGACTATGGTAGACTATGGACTACCCCCACTTTTCCTGCAACCTGTAAGAGATCACGGATCTGAACTTTTCCTCGGAGCCCCCACCGTGCTGTCTATAGCATTAATTACTCTTCTAATAACCCCTCCCAAATTTGACTCAGTGTCCCAAGTCTTTCAATTTTGAGTCCCAGATGCCAGACATGGAACTTAGGATTTGGTGTTTACCATGGTAGATTTTGGTTTTGTTTTAGTGTGATTGTTTTTGCCCCAATTCTTCCCCTTGAAATATGGATGTTTACTCCTTGTTATTAAATGTTGGGAATAAACTGTTTTGTATATTATAGGAGCTGACAGTGAGGAGACTTTGAACCTTACAGTGTCAGAACTGTTAATGACTATGAGGACTTTAAAGTTGGACCAAAACATACCATATCATATGAGCTCATGAGACAGGTGACCTTGAAGGTAGAAGGTTAGAGCTTTAGTGATGTTTTGAGCCCGGCCTGGTGACCAGCACTCAGGAGGCAGAGGCAGGTAGATCTCTGAGTTCTAGACCAGCCTGGTCTACAAAGCGAGTTCTGGGACAGCCAGAGCTACCCAGAGGAACCTTGTCTTGAAAAAATGAAGAAAAAGGAAAAGGAAAACGAGAAAAAGGTGATGCTTTAATGTCCAGCTAAGCAGTAAGTTATAACAGTACTAACTATCACTTTGATAAAGCCTACAGGCACCTGGAATATAGGCTGCTGAGCAAACGGGATTCTCTTTTTTATGTGAGTTGATGTTAGGCAACTCATCTTTTTTTTTTAATCTTTATTAACTTGAGTATTTCTTATTTATATTTCGATTGTTATTCCTGTTATTCCCCTTCCCGGTTTCCAGGCCAACATCCGCCTAACCCCTCCCCATCCCCTTCTATATGGGCTTCCACTCCCCATCCTCCCCCCATTACCACCCTCCCCCCAACAATCACTTTCACTGGGGGTTCAGTCTTGGCAGGAACAAGGGCTTCCCTTTCCACTGGTGCTCTTACTAGGATGTTCATTGCTACCTATGAGGTTGGAACCCAGGGTCAGTCCATGTATAGTCTTTAGGTAGTGGCTTAGTCCCTGGAAGCTCTGGTTGCTTGGCATTGTTGTTCATATGGGGTCTCGAGCCCCTTCAAGCTCTTCCAGTCCTTTCTCTGATTCCTTCAACAGGGGGTCCCGTTCTCAGTTCCATGGTTTGCTGCTGGCATTCGCCTATGTATTTGCTGTATTCTGGCTGTGTCTCTCAGGAGAGATCTACATCCGGTTCCTGTCGGCCTGCACTTCTTTGCTTCATCCATCTTATCTAGTTTGGTGGCTGTATATGTATGGGCCACATGTGGGGCAGGCTCTGAATGGGTGTTCCTTCTTAGGCAACTCATCTTAATTGTAGGCGGGACCAACACTTTTCTCCTTAAATTTGCTTTTGTCAGTGTATTTTATTGCAGCAACAGGAAAAGAAATTAAGGCATTGTGTTTACATTAAATGCAGAAATGAGAAAATCTGGGGCTGCAGAGATGCTCAATAGTTAGAGCATTGGCTGCTCTCAAAGAGGACACAGGTTCACTTCCTAGCATCCACACGTACTCACAGCCAACCATCTGTAACTCCCTTCCTGGACTCTGTGAGCACCAATCACACAAATGGTGAACAGACATGCATACATATAAAATAAAACTAAAAATATTGTTCAATAGTTGTTTGGTTTTTTTAAAGAAATGAGCAAAGTTCAAAGTAAGATGTCAAGTGTCTTGAGAGTGACAGATCTTTGGTCTGATTAGGATCTAAAAAATGTCCCCCAAAGATATGAGTGATCACTCAGTCTCCCTCCCTCCTCCCTCCCTCCCTCCCCTGTCCTCTCCTCTTTCCTCTCTCTCTCTCTCTCTCTCTCTCCCTCCTCCTCTCCCTCCCTCTCTTTCCTCTCTCCTCTCTCTCTCTCTCTCTCTCTCTCTCTCTCTCTCCCCCGCTCTCTCCACTCTCTCCTGCCATAATGCCTCACCACAGCCCAAAGCAGTGCCATTGCATCTGCAGGGCCCTGAACTAAAACACCCTAGACTGGGAGTCAAAATGACCCTTTCCACTTTACAAGCCAATCGTCTCAGATTGTTTTGTCACAGTGCGGAAAGCTGCCAAACACATTAACCTTACAGAAGTATACGTGGCAGTCAGCAGGTTGTTAAGGGCAACAGCTCATGGTTCCAGCTATTCCTGCAGGTCACCGTTTTAGTTAGCAAGTGAAGTCATGTTTGGCAAACCAATGTCTAGGAATTGGCCTTTTCTACATTATTCTACTTCAAAACCACCACAAACTGCATACACAATGCACAGATCATGCATGCTGTGCTTAAGACTTTGAACTTGATTGCATAACATCAAGAAACAAAAGTGGGGTTGTTTTTGTGCTTCTCCCAGTCATTAACCTTACTATTAGATATTAATGTATCTAATGGCTTACTAAAGGCACTGCTTTACTGCCTCATTGCCCAGCACGACTTTGCTTATTACCTGGAACAGAATGGCCTGGAGGAATAGCTGAGAGATGAACCATTGCCCCAAACACTTCTGTAAAATCTTGCTTGCTTGCTTGCCTGCCTGCCTGCCTGCCTGCCTGCCTGCCTGCCTGCCAGCCTGCCTTGTATTTAGAATATAAAATGAGAGTGCACACTGAGCCTGGCATCAAAGCCTTTCTGGATCTGTCCTGGCTTCAGTCCACTAGTGACAACTTGTCCCTTCCAGTCACTGGTGTCAGAGTGCCGATTCCAGAAAGATTCCCACAACACTTCAAATGAGAACGTCCCTCTACGTCAGACGTCTGAACACAGCCCCCAGGTAATGGTGCTGTTTGGGGAGGTCAGGATGCGCCCCCTGCTGGACCATGTTCCTCACTGCAGGCAGCTTTGAGAGGTTCCAGTTCCCTCTCCACTTCCGGCCTGTGGTTGAGGATGTGCACGGTCAGCTCCCTGCTCCAGCAGTGTGCCTGCTGCTGCCATTCCTCCTCACTGAGGTGGTGATACGTTCGTCCCTTTGCCAGAAGCCAAAATAAACCCTCCTGCAAGTTGATGCTGGCCATGGTGTTTTACCACAGCATCAGGGGAATAACTAACACACAACTACATTCCAGGAAATACATTTATTTTTTTATATACTACGTATGAAACCTTACTTTGTCCCCATGAGGTAGCCAGATTTAACGGGCCACAGTAAGTAAACGCAGTGCTGTTCCTCACACCGGTGCAGCTTCCATCAACACAGCACTGTGTCTGGGTCTCTGACACCAGCCTCACTTGAGTAAACTGAAGTCACACTTCTGATTTATTGATTGAGTAAACGCATTTCCTGAAGCATAACAAAAGTTTCTTGCATAATAAGTGAAGTATCTAAACATCTACTAGATGAACACCGAAAAAAAAAAAAAAAAGAATGATTCAATAAATGAACAAGAACAACAACAAAAGTAAAATACAAAACCCTCATGCTAGAGGCACCAACTGTGCCTCTTTTTTGACTGTTATGGGAAAGTCGACGGCAACGTAGGAAGAGATACAATATTATTATTCATTGTTCAGTGTTTATTAAATGGGGTCCTGTGAGGGCTTTCTTGGTTCACTCTTTGGAATTGAGGAAGGCTCAGAGAATACAAATCCTCTCAGGGCAGCAAGTGCTGTGTTCCCATATGGCCAGAAGGGGGTGCTAGAGGTCATGGCTTGGTCCACGGCTTGTCCTTCCAAGGGGAGCCCATTTGGTCCTTGCGTTATCTTTGCAATTGGAAAATCCCCACCACCAACTGCTTGTGTGAGCGCAATGGGATGTATAAAGTACCAGTGCACATGAAGCTTCCCTGTGGAGAAGAGCAGGGACAGGCAGCTGGAAAGTCACGATAAAGGTCCCTCCCTGCCTTAGAGGGTGGAGTACACAGGTGGGGGATCACCAAAGCAAAGAAGGGGGTCAACCACCACTCTCATCTGTCCTAAGAGACTTCTCACGGGTGACTGGAGGGCTTTCTGTGTGGGTGAGGAAGTGACCTAGTCAGCTTTTATTTGTCTATGGGGCAGAAGGGTCTATTGCCTGGAGACGGCAAAGAGAATTAGAGTTATGGGAAGGAGAAGATTCTCTGGAACCTAAGGGGCGGCCACCAGTACTTCAGGTTCACATCAGTTTTGCACAGTGTCCTCCTTCCCTTAGTGTTCTGCAAACGTTACTGCTAACCTGCCTTACACTGGGCACGAGGTACGCAGCAGTGAACATGGAACTTCCACAGTAGCGAGATGGATGGGCAAGCAACTGGACAGCAAACAACAAAAGGGAGAAAAGAACGGCTGTGAAAAAAGGGCGCACAGGGTGGGGTGAATAGGGTAACTGTGGAAAAGGACAGCCAGGTCTGAAGGAAGGAGAGCGAGGAAGCAGGTAGAGCTTAGAACTTCTCACAGGATGACTGAGAGCAACACCTTGGTTCTCCAGTATGGGGGCTGACACGGCTAGATTGGCCCTGGGGCAAACAGGCTCAAAGAGGAGGTTATACAGGAGCCCTCTAGGAGGCTGGCTCGGCCACCAAGGCAGAGAGGCAGGTACAGTGGGGTGTCTCAGAGAACTAGATGGAGAATGTGTAAGAGGAGTCGATGAGACTCGCCTACGGCACCTCAGATGAGGAGGAGTGGAGAGCGGCCTGGGTGTTCTCCTGAACCACAGGACTGCGGTGCCAGGTATCCAGATGGTCGTGTGACCCCACATGTTGGGGTAGGGGTGATGGTAGACATAAGACAAAAAGAAGTAGAGGGTGAGGTGGAGTGAACCCCAAACCCAACAGGCCCAAATCACACATGCACTGGCTCTGTAAAGTAAAACGCCTAACAGTTAACTCGAATTCCCTGAGAGCAGGTTCAGGGTGTCCATTATTATCAGCAACACTAGAATAAAGGGCATGAAAATGTCCCTCTCTCCACTACCTCTGCTGTAGGGGGATGAAAAGGGGCAGTGGTCAACCCTTCTGCCTAGTATGAAGTATACTGCATAAGGTTGCCATGGTTACCCTTAGCCAGACTCTTCCTGCCTGGTGCCCTATACAAATGAGAGACTGGCTCAATAGACAGGCTGGCCCAGAGAAAACCCAGCCTCCTGCTGCTCTGCCATTAGACAGGCGATTGTTTAAAAACCAGCCACTGGCTTGCTCATACTACACCTAGGAGCTTCCCTTTCCCCATCCCAACAGGCCCAAGCAAACTGCAGTTATCGCTATGATTTAGACCTAGACTGTCCTCCAAAGACCAACATGTAAAGACCTGGTCTGTGGCACTGCAGAGACATGACGGAACCTTTAAGAGGCCGAGTCTTATGGGAGGGATCCAGATCACTGTGGGCTTTCACATAGCAACGGCTGAAAACCTTACCTGGAGCCCCCAGTGTCTATGACACAAGATACCAGGCGACTAAACGTACAGACTCCAGGATATGAGATACCGCAGGAATAACTTTTCTCTGCAAGTGAACCTCTATGCAATGGAAATGACATGGCAGCAATGGGGAGGGAAGGAGGTGCGGGGGGAGTTGACAGGGTCGGGTGCCACATCTGCTTTCGGAAACTCGGTCAGCATGAGGGAAGCACCCCACCTTCCGTTAGAGGTAGTGACTCCTTCTGAGGACTCTTCTCCTCCTTGTCCACCTGCCTCGGACCTGCTTTGGGGACTATGAGCCATGCACACAGGGCACAGCTCTTCAATAAGAGGCAACATCTGGAGGCCTGACCACTTCAGCACTCTCTCCAGAGCCACACACGCCCCCAGCCCCCACCCCCAACCCCTGCATCTGTCTTCATCCACATCTCCCAAAGGTCCCTCGGCATCTTCAGTTCCCTCCCCTCATGAGCCAGCATGTCCCCTAAGCTGTGCGGCCCAGGGCAGCCCCACCTAAGCCCTTTTAAGAACTTCAGTCCCCTCTGCTGAAGCCTTGACTTCTCTCACACAGCTACTGATACAAAGGCCAAATATAATAACCACCTATTACCTGAGCTCGAGGTTAGTCCTCATCACCAAGCCACCAGTGGGCTATGTGACAGTCTGAATAAGAAATGTCATCTACAGTCTCAAGCATTTAGTCCAGACTTGGTGAGCTATTTGTGGAAGCTTAGGCAGCGTGGCCTTGCTGAGGGACATTTGTCACTGGGGTCAAACGTCAGTTTATTTTATGTGTACCGGTGTTTTATGTATCATGTGTATGCAGTGCCTGCAGAGGCTAGAGGAGGGGGTTGTACCCCAAAAACTGGAGTTGTTAGAGATGGTCATGAGTCACGATATAGGTGCTGGCAATTGAACTGGGGTCCTCTAGAAGGTAAGCCAGTGCTCCCAACCACCAGACCAGCCAGCCCGACCCAGGTTTTGAAGTTCCAAAGCTGTACCCCATCCCACTCTGCTTCCAGCTTGCAGTTTAAGACGTGAGCTTTCAGTGTCTGCCCCAGCCGCTTCCACACCACCGTCAACCACTCGCATCCCTCTGTAAGTGGGAGCCCGTTAAACGGTTCCTTCTACAAGTTGCTTTGATGGTGGCATTTTAGCAGTGATGGAAAAGTAACTGACACAGGGTATAAATCCTTCCTCCCTTTATCTGCTCTCAAGATGTTATCCGCTCTCTGAGCTGGGAGGGTCAAGAAAGTAACCTTCAAATGTGGCTTGTTTAAACTGAGGCACATGTAAAAGTACAGAAATTCAGCGCACAACCCAAGGCGTCCTTATCCACACATAAAGGTAACAGCTCCAGGAACTATCTCCCCTCTCACTGTTGATACTGTAGCTTTGCAGCTCCTTGAACTTTTAATGAAAACAAGCATCCAATACAGAGTCTATATTCTTTCATTCTGTATTGTTGAGACTAGTCTGTGTTGCCAACAGCCATTTATTTTATTTTACTACTGTGAAGAACTCTATAGATTCACACGCATGCATTAGTTCATCCTTTCTCCTGTTGGGGCACACCTAGGCTGTTTCCAGTTTCTAGCAATGATGAATTCATCATTTCAATGGGCATCTGTACTTCTCTCTCTGGGGTAGGAATCAGGAGTGTGGTTCCTCAATGTGGCGGGTGAGTGGCCAGCGTTGATAGGATCTGCCACATAGACTTCAGGTACAGCTGTGCCTATGCTCCCCCGATCTGGAACAATGGCTTCTGATTAGTTTGGTGTACCAGCCTTATCTTCTCAAGGACAACACAATAGATGGCCTGGATTACAGCATAGGGCAGACTTCACTGCCGACCTGAGACAAGCACACTAACTGTAAAGCTTTACTTACCTGGGGAAGAGAGAAATCATCCTTTCCAACCGGGGCTGGCATCCATTGTGCCAGGAAACTATGCAGACTGTAGAGATGGCTTGGAGGTTAAAAGCACTGGCTGATCTTCCAAAGGGCTCGGGTTCAATTCCCAGCACCCACATGACAGCTAATAAACATCTGTAACTCCAGTTCCGGGGATCCCTCACCCTCTTCTGGTCTGTGGGTACCAGGCACGCACATAGTGCACATACATACATATAGGCAGAATACCCACACACATAAGAGTTCAATTAACAAAAGGAAACAATGTGCCCCTTATTTATGATTGATACCATGCTAGCATATGACTGGTGGTGTTGCTGAATGTTCTCCCTCCCCCCACCCCACTCCTACCCCACATACCTGATGCCCCCCATACACACAATGTGCAGTCACCAAAGAAACATTTTGAGCCATCTGATCCCCATGGTGTTCTTTACAACTCTGACACCTGGTAATTACTTCCCTCCTACTTTATAGCTTGTGGCTGCTTTTTGTCTGTCCTACTGCAGTCGGTGGAGAAAGCCGGGACAGTGGAAGTGAGTCAGAACCTCCTATCAAATTCACAGAAAGTAAGGGCGGCTTCCCACAAAGGAACTGGGCTAGAGAGAAGGGAGCTGGTGTGACCAAAGGAGGACCCACAGCATGCCGTTTAGGTTCTGTGATGGAAGACATCGGACACATACTGTTAAAGACTCACTGCCCTGTGGCCAGCAATAAATTCATCGCGCCCTGGTACGGAGCCACAGATGGGACATCCTGTAGAATTCACCTTCACTCCACACAGCCTGCCCACCCTAAGGAAGTGCGCAGTGGGCAGGGGATCTCACTGAACAGAGACAAACAGAACGGGTAAAGGGACATCTCCCCAATAACCCTAAGCACCTTCCCTTCTATAGGAGCACAGCTGTAACGCCTTGCACCAACCCCTAGTCAGAGATGAGAGTAAACAAACAAACACAAAGGCTTTGAATGGAGGAGAGAAGCGAAGGAGCTTGGGAAGGGTCACTTCTTTTATTATCCCAAAAATGCGAAGTATTGAAGGCACTTGCAAGAACATGGAGAGAGGAGGAAAGCAGGAAGCAGGATCCCACCTGGTCGTTACCCAGCCTGGAGAAAAAGAAAAGCTATAGAGCCAGGTCGGAAGTCGGCCCGGTGTCCACTACAGAAGGTGAATCCCATTCTACAGACAATGAGGAAATTAAGAGCACGGGGGCAAGGGCGGGGACCAGCAGTCACGAGTTAGTGGTTCTTTAAGGAACACGTTTGGCAGTGAGGACACCGTTCAGGGTCCCTGCTGGAAGAGGTCTCGGTACATCTCGATGAGCCGAGCGGCCTCACGCTGGCCAGAGAGCAGAGCACCGTGGGTGGTGGAGTAGTACTTGCGGTGTGTGGCCTCACCGGAGAACAGCACCTGCATGGGCTAAGCAGGAGGAAGGGGAAGTGAGGGTGGGGAAGCAGCAGAGGCAGCGGGCTCCCTGTCAGCCCCGGAACCCCTACTCCTACAAGGCAGACACGAGTGAACAGGATGCAGGTACTGCTGTTTCCATGGGGTGAAGGGTCACCCACCCACCTGCCCCCTTCCCTTCCCCATACACCCACGCCTCAGTTCCTTCTGTCCCAAGGCTGTTAGAAGTCCTGGCTCGATAGTCCCAAAGAATCCATTCACCTCTTAATAGTCTACCCTCCTCAGCCTCTATTCTCTGATCAGACAGAGAGATTTATACCACCTGCCTCTGAGGCTAGCTGAGCTGCAGAGAGTAAATGAAGCTATGCACGTTAAGCACTTAGAATCTGGAAGAATGTAAACAAAGTTAGGTGGTAATTTAACAAACCTTTATGGAGCCCCTACTAGGGTCCAGGGATTGTTCTGGGCACTTGGATGATAAAAGGTGACCAGGCTGCTGCTTTGTGGAGCTTCCATGCTGGTGGGGAAGCCAGACACGAAACCCAGTTACTAAACAGTGTCGTATGTGATGGTGGGTGTTCGGGTGAGGTGCTGAAAGCCCAGAAAAGATGTTCGAGGTCTGGGAAATCCCACAAAGCTTCCCAGAGAACAGGACCTCTGACTGATTCTTAAAGGATGGATGCTGGTGAGTCGACAACAGTCAAAAGAAGTTCCGCCAGAGGGGAAGGTCACCACACTGAAGACAGGGAAACTCTGGTCTAGTCAGCGCTCAATCTCAAGAAAGCAGGTGTCCTGGTGAATCCAAGGTTGGCTCGGTCTTGCATATCAAACTCGTGTGTGGACTTTCTCCAAGAGAGCAGTGCTGACTCCAAGTCTAGACTAGGAACGAGCACCCTGGCCAGCTGCCTTGTAAACTGCACCTACTGATAAGGGACTAGGGAGTCTCAGGGATGGGCCGTGTGGCTCAGCTCAGGCTGCCTCTCCGCCCTTCTTCATCAAGCCCCAGTTCCTTTTGTGTTTGTTTGTTTGTTTGTTTGTTTGTTTTGAGACAGGGTCTCAAAGTACATATCCGTCCTGCCTGGCCTGGAACTCAGAAAGACCCACCTGTCTCTACCGCTCGAGTGCTGGGATTAAAACTGTGAGTCGCCCACCGCTCCCAGCTCAGGTTCTAGTTCTAAACTGGTTCCAAAGTTATTCAAAGTAAAAAAAATGACATGACTCGGCCTCTCTGTCAGCAGTGTGTAAACCTGTGGCTGAATTCTAGCCAACAGGCTTCATGGTGTACTGCTATCTCAGTCCAAGGAATCCCCTTTCCGGTCCATGTAGCTATTACCTGAAGACATAAGCGCCATGTTCTTACAGCCCTCGTTCTTGGACTACGAGGTAAACTCCTGAACATGGAAGCCTGGAGCTAAGATATGTGTTTCCCCAACCACCATCCTCCAGAGTTTTGCTGCTGATTTCTGTTTTGCTTTGCTTCTGTCACAGCCAGGGGGTCTCCTCTGTAGGAAGATGCCCTCTCTAAGCACAGCTAGACAGACACCTTCACTGACAGAAATCTCCATCAATAACTCCAAAGAAGTACTTTAAATATATTATTATATTTTAACATTTAATGTATGTTCACAGTTAGTGAACAAAATATACTATGGGAGCATATTTCTGTCCGTCTTTAACAGTGTGTGTGTGTGTGCGTGTGTGTGTGTGTGTGTGTGTGTGTGTGTGTGTGTGTGTGCGCGCGCGCGCACGCGCGCGTGCATGTTCTCATGCCATCATGCTCAGACAGAAATCAGGACAGCAAGCAGGAATCAATGATTCTATCTTTTGCATGGGTCCTAGGGGCTGAAGCCAGGGCAGTCATCAGGGCTGGCAGTGAGTCCCTTACCCACCAAGCCATCTTGCTGGCCTCAGATTTATTTTCTTCGAGTACAGTTGACCTGCTTTGAGGCAGGGCAGTTTTCTCAAGTTTTTCTCTGCCTTAAGACAGTGTCCATGTATCTTAGGCTCACCTTACACGATGTGGCCAAGGATAACTCTGAACGGCTGCGCCTCTCCCTTCCACATCTCCAGTGCTAGAATTGCAGGGTTTCTGAGGTGCTGGGCTTCGCACCCAGGGCTTCTGACATATCAGGCAAGTGCTTTACCCGTTAAGATACAACCCTAGTCCCTCAAATTTAATCTCTAAAACATATCAAGGACATAACCCTCTGCTGTCCCATCGGACTCTACTGCGGGAACGTTAGGCACGTGCGGCTTTGAACTTGAAGTGTAAGTAGTGCAATCAAGGAACCAAAACTTTAATTTATTAATTTTAATTGTTTAATGAATTCAATCTAGCTGCGGCTGAAGGTTTCTGTCTAGCACAGCAAGCAATGATTCAGGTTTCAGAGATTCAAGAAAATATTAATTTTCTACGTGATTCTACTTTTTTCTTCCAGATGTTAAGTGTTTGTTGCCTTGTGTTTTCTTTCACCATGGGAGCCACCCCCACTGTTCCTCACCGTGACACCCTCAGTGGACATTACTCCAGTCCTCCTCCCTGGACCAGACACATGCAGAACACCCCCTCCAAGGCCTCTCCACAGCATTCACAGCCCACTCACCGCTGTCTTGGAGCTCTCTGTGTAGGGCAGGGGCTTGGCCAGCTTCTCCACATCTGCCCCACTTGAGCCCACCTGTGTGTATGAATAGGAACCCCGGAAGTATGGGTTGCTGCCCCAGGCTGAGCGCAGGATTCGCCTAGGTTTTGGTATATTGGGGTTCCCTGTTGGGGAGTCAAAAGAACCAAGAAAAGGGAACATAAGAAATAGCTATATAGGGAAGGCACCCCAAACAATCAAGCAGCCAAGAGGCAAGCATAAAAGATTGGAAGGAATGAGGGGGCTGGGCTCAAGCTGTATTTCCTATTCATCGCTTCCTAGTGATCCCCAGAAAACAAATATTATATATCTCAAGGCCTTTGAATTTCCTACTTTAAAGTATTTGGGGGGGGGGTGCCTCAGTGGTAGAGCTCATGGTTAGCCCTCAGTCCAGGCAGTATTCAAAACAATTTCAGATAATCATGCTTCCCTTTTTATTTTCATGGGCTCCTGGAAAGTTCTCCTGCAATTGTGCGCAGAAAATAACCAATTAAAAGAGTCAAAGATGCTGGGTATGATAGCATATGCTTGTCGTTCTACCATTCAGAAGGCTGAATAGGACAGGAGGATCTTGAGTTCAAAGCAAGTAGCTACAACCCAGTGAGTTCCAGGCCAGCCTGGGCTACACAATGAAACCTATCTTAAAAAAAAAAAAAAAAAAAAAAAAAAAAAAAAAAACAGAGTAAAACAATTCTACCTCTGAATAAGATGCTAGGTAACAGGAAATGAGCAGCTGTGGTGACGGTGACACTGGAGCCCTTTTTACCATGAGGCCCTTAGTGAAAAGAGCAGTCCTTTTGAGTCATTTGAACTACAAAATGAGAGTGCCAGCAACTGAGGAGACAGAGGCTAAAGATGGTTCTCTGCAGTTGCTCTCCCAGTAGGCACAGCCACCTCAGTGCCACAATCTGGAAAGGGTAAAACTGCTACAGACCTGGGAGTTGAGAAAGTAACCAAGCCTCAGTGAACCACATGGACACGGCCCCAAGCCTCAGTGAGCAGCACGGACATGGAGCCCACCTGTGAACTGTCGAAGCATCTCCGTGCAGATCTCAGCTACAGCCTCGTCATCGCACCTCTCCATGACGAGAGCCTCCTCCCCACAGATCCAGCCACTCAGCACATGGCCATAGCGCTCTGGTGGGTAAAGGACATCGAAGCCACAGATCTTGCGGTACCAGAGCTCAGGCGGGTAGGTGAGGGTACAGCTCTCTGCCTCATCCTCCCACACAAACTGCAGGCTGTTGCACTCAGGGCCCCAAAAGGGCTCCTCGAATTCAAGGAAGATCTTGTCAGTGGTACCAATGCCCAGGCGGTGGATGGCGGCCACCTTCTCCGTGGGCAGACATGGCCTAAAGAAACTGGTGTACTGCCTCTTGAGCACGCCCAGGGAAACTGTCACAATCACGTGGTCCGCTGGGATCACTTCACAATCTTCGCACTCCACGACTACAGGCCACTGCTCATCCTTGTCCCACCTCCCCTGCTGGGGATTCTCTCCACTCTGGCCACCCTCCCCAGCGTCGTGATTGTGGTCACCCTCACCACGGGGCTCGATCTCAGGACCCCGGGGTCGAGCCGAGGCCTGGTCCCAGTGGATGCAACGGACAGGTTTCCCCAGCTGGATGACATGTGGGGGAATGTCCTTAGCCAGCAGCTCCACAACTCGCATGAAGCCGGAGGGGATGATGTGATGGGCGCCAGGGATCTCCGTCCATTCTCCAAAGGCGCTCAGGGACACTTCATCTATGCTGTGAGAACTGCTTTCACAGCTCTCCACCTGTGGGAAGACCCAGAGAGAAGCCGGGTGAGGCAGAGCCAGGCCATGCAAGCAACAAGAGCTCTGAGCGGCATGGTACTTTGGACCCAGATTCCCCCAGAATTCGTCTTTTTCACTCTGGCATCTATACTCCACAGCAAAGATACCTTCAGGTACTGCTGGATCATGGCGAGCTTCAGGCGCTTGGTGGCCTCTGTGTCGTCAGGGTCATCCCTGATGCGATTCCGCACCTTCTCCCGGGTGAACACCCCGACACTGTTCTGACTCTCAGCATTGACTGGTTTACCATTCCGGAAGAACTCCTGGGTCAAGTTATAGACCTGACAAAGAGACCCAAAAGACTGAGCCTTCTTATCACCCTCTACAGAGGGCACAACTGGAAGACCACCCATTCCCTGGTGTCCCTGGTGCAGCGGTGGCTTCTGCATGGTTAAGCAGGTACCTGCCCTAGTCAGCCAGCTCCTCACCTCCAAGCCTTTAAGAGAGATGTGATGGGTCTAAAGCTTTCTTTGGGGGCCCTTCCTGAACACACTGCAAATGTCTGAGAGCTATAGAATCCTCTTGGTGGGCTCTGCACATGTGTGCGAGCCCTCCTCCCATTCCCTGGAGAATCTGATCTGTACGCATCACCTTTTCCAAGAACAAGATGCAGAAAGCTCATCCCCTATAGACATCCTCTTTGCAGTACCCAGATCCACAAAGAGCCCCTTCATTTGGTCTGAAGTACATGGAAGGAAGAGAGAAGAGAGCAACACAGGGGGCAGAAAGCATCTCTGGGAGGCCCCAGCAGGCCAAGAAACAGAAACCACTTGGCAAGCATTCTTTAGCCCAAAAACCAACCCACTCCTTATCCACGGTGACCATCAGTCCCTTGAAACAGGGTCTGCCTCTTCTGCCAGCCCATCCCATAATCCTTCCACCCTACCCCCAAACACTGAACAAGTCTACTTCTAGACACTCACTAGGACTCCCTAGACACTCACTAACATTCACTCAACATGCATTTGTGGGCTTCACAGCCATGATGTATTAAGCAAGAGAAAGTCCCGAGCCTTGCCCAAACTCAAGCTGATGAGACATTCTAAGAAGATTTCTACAAGATACACTGTGACAAGAAAGAAACCAGATATGAAGTCAACCAAGGACTCATTCTGACTCATCAGGATACAGCAACACTGGCAAAGACAGAGAGAAGAAAGAGTTACAAGCAGAAGACACTACACAAAGATGGAGGGTGAGGCAGTCAAGAAACTTGAAAGGGGTTGGTTTGGGGAAGAAGCAAGCAGAATGCCCTACGAAATGAATGGCCTTGGGAAGGTAGTCAGGTGTCAGGGCAGGAAGGCTAGCTATCATGCCAAGGCCCTGAAGCCCTGTGAGAATGGAGCCCCACCCACTGCTGTCATTTCTAGGACTATATATAGCAGAGAGCTTCTCAGCTGTGGATGATTGCTTGTGGCCGGGCTGATGAGTGGTTATCTCCCTCCTTAAAAAGAGTCTCTATTCCATCAGCATGCATCCATGGGAAAGAAGATGTCTTCTCTGCACTGCAGCCCTAGGAAATGTTGTGGGGCCAGAGTGAAGGGCGGCTACAATTCCACACTCCATTCCCACTGTTCCACAGGACAGAAGCCTCTACACGCAACTAGCACATGAAGTAAAGATGCCTCTGCGGCATAAATTATAGAGAAAAATATTAGGAACTTGTCCTGCCTACAGTCACAAGATGCTGGGTGGTCAGCAGTAGCTGGAGCCTCAGCAAATTCCTCCTATAGGATCACTGCCAAAAACTCAAGCTGGGGACTCTCCTTCTCCTCCCTGGTTTTCCCCTAAAAGATAAGCAACATAGTAACCAGTATTCAGCTCACGTCATTGAAGACCATAGGTTCCTTCAAGGAGTAACAAATGTAGCCACCACCAACTAGGACTATCATGTGGTTATGGTCTCCTCCCGAACATGAAAGCAGAGTGTAGGGCACAGGTCTACGACCACTACACCAATTCTTAAATACTTTTCACTGGGATTACAATCCTTGAACACTGGGATGTAGACACAGCCATGTATATTTTACAGATGAGAAAACTGGGGATCCAAGAGGCTATAGCTTAAGTGTTCAATAGTCTCTATCTAATGCTGGGAACACAGCTCAGCCTGATAACACTTGCCTAGCGCAAACAAGACCCTGGGCTCAATCAGCACTGAGGGAAAACAAACAAATAAAGCAGGGCAGGGGAAATGGCTCAACAAGTAAAGTACTTCCTGTTCAATCATGAGGATCTGAGTTCAGACCCCTAGCATGTACCTGCAAACCTAGCCCTGGGCAGCTCGACTAGGGTAGATCTAGAGGGTTCACCAGCCAGCTGTTCTGGTTGAAACTGTGAGCTTCAAATTCACTAAGAGACTTTGTCTCAAAATGTAAGGAGGAACAATGGTGACCTCTGACCTATGGGCCCACACACATACACTAAAATGTACCCATATGAATGGCCCTTCAGAGCCATCTTTGCTGGAAACATTTACTATAAAGCTAACTTTAGGCATGGCTTCACCTGGCAACTTAGAATGGTCACCGAGTATCGACTAAAAGCCACAAGTAAATCCTGACCTACATTTCTTCCTTCAGACACTAAGCAGCACTGCAATTTGATAACTACTTTGTTCATTTTATCCTCCACAGCCCCCTGTCTTGGTTTTCAGAAGTGAAACTAACCAACAGGAAGGAGAACAAGTCACAGCCACTGAGGGTTATTCTCAGGAAGTATCCAGATAGCCAGGCATGGTGGCACACATTTATAATCCCAGTACTTGGAAGGTAAAAAAAAAAAAAAAAAAAAAAAAAAGAATCAGGACTTCAAGGCCAGCTTTGGCTACATAGCAAATTTAAGGCCAGGATGAGCTATATGAGACCTATCTAAAAAATAATAAAAAATAAAAACACAAGTATTCGTGCTTAAAGCACTTACAATAGCCAGGAGTCAGCCTGTAGGCCAGTAAGGTCTACTTTGAAGAACGCAGGTTACTATCTGAACTGCCTCACGTATCTTGTCGGTCCATACACAAAACAGGTGTGCACATCCTCCAGGCACCAGGGAGTGCCACAAGTGTACAAAGGCAAGTGTGCAATGAGTGCTTAGCAGTCCATTTACTGACCTGGAGTGGGGTCGTTACAACAATAACACTTCTTATTCTTTACCTGCTTTCACAGTGCAGCTTACAGTGCTCCTGAGAGATACTAAGGACACTGGTCATTTTTTAAGGCTTGGATATTTCAATGATGTACAGAATTGCTACTTCTATCTAAAATAGACTGCAATGCTCACCAATACACTAAGAGTAGTAAGGACTCTGAGGCTGGACTCTCACTATCGTAACCACTAGATACCTGTTGAGATTCGGAGTTTTATATTAGTTCCTGCATGGTTTCACTACCTACATTCAGCTACTCTCAAAAACCACAAATGACTAGAAGCTACCATACGGAATGGTGCAGCTCTGAAACAGCTCCATCAGTACAAAAGGGTCTCCTGAACAGTGCTGGTTACTCATAATAACAAAATTATTATTAGCATCCTAATAATAACTAAATAAATAAATGAATTACTAAAATAATCACCAGAGAATTGAGATCAATGCACAAAAATCAGTTCTATTGCTATAAACTAGGAATAATTAGAATGCTTTCTAAAAATATTGAATATCTATTTTAAAAAATAGTGACAACAATTACCACAACCCAAACACTTAGTAGAGTCTAGCAAATGACATTAAAGGCCTTTTTGAGAAAATCTACCAGTGTCTTGCCTAGCTCACAGTGTAGTGGTATCCCTACACTGTCCTGATGTTCCCCTTACCTCGTTGTATAAATCACTGAATTCCTCAACCACGTCCTTGGGGATGCGGCGGCCACGGTTGGTAAGGTAGCAGGCCACGCCATTCTTGGAGTAGAGGCTGATGCGGCCCACGCTGCGCTCCCCATCTGTTGTCTCTTCCAAAAGGCCATTGGCTTCTGCTAGTTGATAGATAGGGTTCCCGTGGGATCCATGGATCCAGGTGGCTCCCAGCTCAAAGGTGGCGTGTCCTGGTGGTGACAACAGACCCTTAGAAGGGCAGAGGTTTCTTTAGAGAAGGACAGGACTGCCTCCCTTCCTTCTCTAAGAGGGCCCCACCCACATATACACAACAGGGCAGGAAGGGGTTTGGCAGCTCTCTCTGAGGAACAGCCAAAGCCCACAGAGGACACCTGACAGCAGATGAAGTGCTGTCCATCAGGGAGAAGCACTGGCCAGAGTGACTCCTGAGTGTGCCCCAGCATCACCTCGAGACATCAGTTAGAAGCCTCTCCTTTTCTAGTCTTAACCTTCTTCTAAGACAGTACTACATGCCAGACACCCGACTATCCTCCTCAAGAGGATATTCCCCACCATTATTCTAGCACCTCAACAGCCCATGGCTCCAAAGTCCAAGCCTTCCTCCCAGCACAAGATGCCCCCTTCCAACACTTCTAGGACAGAAGAGAGGACAACTCCATTTTCCTAGGATGGAGGAATACAATCCCAATCTCCAGGGAGATCCTTCCACACCGTGGGGCTGGCCCTGAGATTCTGTCAAGGAGGGCTAAGAGTACTCCTGGATTCAAGAGGTAAGGGGCCTAGGAATCCACCCCACCTTCTCATCCCTGGCCACAACAGCAATAGCAGCAGATCTGAGGTAACTGTCTCTGACCTGAGCCTCAGTTTCTTCTTCAGATGCCATAAAGCTGTGAGGCAGCTTTCCCTGCCTAGCTTCCAGAGAGGTTAAAATAGTGCAGAGAGCAGAGAAACAGTTTGTAGTGGTCAGGCTCAAGATGGTAAACTTTCTGTCAAATTCACAATAATGTCTCCTACTTCATGTATACTCCTCTGGACAAAAGTAACTGTCCTGCCTTCCACTGAGAGGCAGGGTCTACCCCCTGAATTTGGGTTAAACTCACGACTTGCTCTGACTAGCAGAATGTGGTAGGAGTTGTATTTGCAGCCTCAGAGCCTAGAGCTCGAGGGGCCTGACTTAGTTATTAGTCTTTCTATTGTTGATATAAAACACCACGGCCATAAACAACTCAGGAAGGAAAGGGTTTGCTTCAGCTTACTCTTCCACCTCACAGCCCATCACTGAGGGAAGTCAGGACAGCAACCCAAACAGGGCAGGAACCTGGAGGCAGGAGCTGATGCAGAGGCAACAGAGGGGCGTTGCTTACTGGCTTGCTCCATGCTTTGCCCAGCCTGCTTTCTTATAGCGCCCGGGACCACCTGCACACGGTGGTATCACCTACAGAGAGCTGAGCCCTTCCACGTCAGTCATCAATCAAGATGTACCACAGGCCAATTTAGTGGAGGGTGTGGGGTGGCTTCAAAATTGATGTTCCCTCCTCCAAAATGGCTCCAGCTTGTGTCAAGCTGACAAAAAACTAGCCAGCACTCTAAACTAACAACTATAGAAAGAAACAGAGGTTCACCTTGCTAGGAATATGAGCCCAGACCAAAGCCTACACTTCCTACCAGACAAGACAGTAAGGCCGTCTTCGAGATGCTAACCAACTTGAGTGACATTTCCAAGTGACCCCGACATGCAGGAATCAAGGCAAAGCCACCAAAAGACCCAGCTACCTGAATCCTGCCCACATGTCCATTCCACAGATTCTGAGTAAACAAACTGACTTCGTAAGCTCTTATATCTGGGGTGGCTTGTTCCATAGCTGTCTGACACAGCCTAAGGGCAGTAGTTTTGCCCTCGCCCCAAGGAGTAAGCAGGTCCTCCTTATTTGCATGCCTTCCCTTTCTTGGAATGTTTCTAATTAAGCCCCAGTTCCTAAAAATAGCCCTGCAACATGAATGTGCCTACAACAGCCTCATGCTGTAGCTAGAAGAGTTGCCTGGTGTCTCGGAAAGAGGCAGGCCCCCTTGTGTAGGAAAAGTAGGCAGACTAAAGGACACCAAAAACAAAAAGTCCAGGACCTTGCCCACAGGAGCTGCCTGCTGGCCAGGGAGGGCACTCCAGAGCCTCAGGCCTGGAAGTCCCCTGAGTGTCTGTTCTACTTTGAGCTCCCAACAGGAGCAGAGCGAGAATACCAATATTATTATTGCTATTACAATTACTATGAATTTGTTTTTAGCCAGTGCTGCACATGTAGGCAGTACGGTACCAGCCACCCACTCCTCTCCAGAAACCCTCCTGACTGTTCACTCATGACTACTCATCTTGCTTTGTGACCCACTGGACTGAGGTTGACCAGGACTCTGTGGTGAGACCAGAGGTCCAGAGCTATCTGCGGGAGCCTGGTGGGCTCAGCAGTGAGAATGAGTGAACACAGTAGTTGCTCTCTCTCCCAGAGTCTATTAACAGCTAACAGTTGAGAGGGAAAACAGCCATTTGAGAAGGAACCGAACCCTTACCCTGGCACAGTAGGGAGCTCCAAACCACACAGAGACTGGGCAGGGTTAAAGCAAGGAGCGGCCTTTCCTGTCTCTAGATGTTCTTCAACTGTGAGATGAGGAGAAGAGCAGGGCCAGGTCAAGGTTTGCCAGGAGTGAGAGGAACAGAATATGGCCACCACCAAGGATGCTTCTCCCACTCACTTCCATCTCCGCCACACCTGTATTCCCAAGGGCACCAGGCACCACCTCGTGCCTCCTCACCTCCTAGCAAGTGGTGTCCTCAGAGCTGGCTCTGGACCCCTGCTCTCACTACTGACAGGGACATGGCCACCATGCCATGCTGCCATCGACACACTGGGTTCTGGCCTACCTGTCTACATACAACACAGGTGCCCTGCCCAGCATGTTCTCCCCTATCCCTTCACATGTATTTTCCACACAGATAGTCTCTCCCTCTTCTCTGCCCTGCAAGTTTCCCATCTGGTCTTCTGCCACCCTGTGCCCTCCCTGAATGGTCTCAGTTGTCAGCTGCCCCAGGGACTGGGCCACCTATCTCCCCATCTTCTGTTTCTATGTCAAACTCTGAAGAGCTCACAAGAATCATAAATGGGACTGCTCTTCCCTGAGGCTGCCAGCCAGCCAATCAACAGTGAGCAAAGAGCACTGGGGCTCGTTGGCTGCCCCAGCCTGACAAGAACTTTGGACGGCACTTTCATTCTTACTGCCAAGTGTCACCCAAGTTTGTGCCTGAGAAGGAGAGACAAAACCTCATGGCTCTGGGGAAGACTGTTCCTGTGACCAAGAGATCTATGAGAGGAGAGTGTGTCCTTGATGCCCGCTGGCTCCCTGCCTGACCACCTGTGTAAGCAAGTGAGTATGCACACTGTGCACGGGAGCACAAAACCCTCTAGAGAGCAACTGCGGCAGCTCAGGCCTTAGGAGGCAAAGAACTGGAGCTCCAAGGCCCACCTGCCCTGGAGACGGACTGACCCGTCTCGAAACGGAAGACGAAGCTGGGAGATGGCTCAGCTGAAAGCGCTTCCACAAAAACATGCGGGCCTCAGTTAGATCCCCCAAACCCATGTAAAAACTCCACACCTATAGTCAGTAGAAGCAGGAAGACCCTTAGGGCTTACTGGCCAGCCAGACTAGCAGAAAACTTTAGTTCCAGGTTCACTGAGGAAACAGAGACACTGTCTCAAAACATTAAGTTAGAAAGCAATTGAGGAAGGCAACCAATGTCGTCACTCTAGTGTCTAAACACACGCACGTGCACGCGCACACACACACACAGACCATACACATTCACTCATGTACAGCACACTCACACACACACTCACAGAGTTCACACTCATACATAGCACACAAACTCATACATGCTCACACACACACTCACGGACACATACACGTTCACTCACATATACACAGACACACACACACATATAGCATGTACACATACTTACACATAGCACACATACACATTCACTCATGCACAGCACACACACACTCATGCAGCACACTTTCACACCAACCCACACACACACACAGACAGACAGACACACACACACACAGACACACACAGACACACACACACACACACACACACACACACACACACACACACACACACACACACACACACACACAGGAGCCAAATCTCTCACATACTCCAGGTCACTGCACGTTTTCTCAATGGGTCATATTCATACTCCCAACTCACTTGACTCACTACTGGCCGAACACCTCACACAGGCTGTGGCCGTGGGAGCCCTGATCTCCAGCTCCATTTCAGAAAATATCTAGAACCCGAGCACTTTCTTCCCAGCCCAGGGGCAAGTCTCTCCTCTGGCTGCAACATGGACAGATCTTCTTTACAGACAATCCTAACACACATCGCCCACAAGGAAGCCTAAAATCCCCCTTCCACTCTAATAACCCTAGTCCTGTTGCCTGGTCCTCAGTCATGATACACTAACTTGTACTAAAGACTAATCAGAACTTACACATGTACCCTCCCTCCTGTGACATTAGAAGTAAGTACCCACAGTTCTTAGATAGTATGTCCTCCCCAACAAACATTGCCAACTCCAACTCTAACACCAAGCAGCATTCTCCAAAATGGGATGTCAGAGCAAGGGGCTAAGGAAGCTTCTGGAAAGCACCCACATGGGTGCATGATCAAATACTTATCCCAAGGAAAGATTAAATTAGTAAGATTTGAGGTAGGACTGGGGTTGGGGGGGAAAGGTGGCCTACAGCAGTACCTGGGTCTGAGTGATGCTTACCAAGTTTCACGCTCTGCACACGGCCCCCAATGTGGCTGGAAGCCTCAAGCACAGTGACATCCGTGAAGCCCTGCTCCAGAAGTGCTCGAGCTGCAGCCAGGCCAGCCAAGCCGGCGCCGATCACCACCACACGAGGCTGTCCCCTTCTCCGTAGGCCACGACTGAGAGGGTCATCCGCACTGTCGCCACTGGATTCACAACTTTGCATACCGTCCGTGCTCACTTTCTAGGAGCCTGTGACAAGAGAGGGGAGGGGTAGGGGTCGGCTCTCACTGCAAGCTGCCCTCACTCCCTAAAGACCTGATCAAGAAGAGAGACCCTCCAAAAATGCAGAAAGGGAGACAGGAAAGGGCAGAGAGATAGGACAGCCAAGGAGGAAATGTGTTTTAGGATCTACCAACAAGAGGTGAAATCCATCAATCCCACTCTCAAATCTCTTTAAGCTGTGCCTGTTCCCTGGCCACAAGTCTAAAGTAGGACAAGAGGTGACCTGAGAAGAGATGACCAAGTCCCGAGGTCCTGTTCAACTGTTCAACCCTGAGTGTCTGCTCTCTGTGCCAACCCCAGGCTACTCACACAGACATCAGGATACTCACACATACCAGAAATACTTGCACGGGCTCCAGAATGATCACACCAGCCCAGGACACTCTTACACACAGCGCTGGGCTCTGTCCCTGGCTCTCACCTGGCACCTCCCTAGTACGCTCTTCCCCCTTACGTCTTTCTCCTCTCTGCTTTTTGGCTGGCCTTCTGAGTATCAGTGAGGTGGCAATGTGGTGGGAAGGACAAAGTCTTCACCTCCCTGTTCCTCCAGAAAGTGCTAGTATCCAACAATCCTTGCTATTCTGGGCAGGTCCTTTCCCCATCCACCCAGGCCCCCAGTCACCACAAAGCAGCAATGAACCCAGGAAACACTGGACTGTGATGACCCGTGGCACCAGACAGCAGACATCAAATTGACAGTTACACACTGCCAGCTGAGAGACGCCAGACTGGGCAGCTGGTAATGAGGGGCAAGAAGGTGGCCCAGGCTGCAATGCACTGCTCCTCTAGTCCCAGAAAGACCAAGCTGCTTTGGAACTCAGCTCCTACCCTATCCCTTACATTCCCTGACTCAAGCAACGTCAAAGTCCAGTTATCTTTGCTAAGGTTTGAGTCAGAGATGCTGCAGAACTTAATAGCACCAAGATCGAACAAGGAAATAAATGCAGGTGGATGGAAGCTGCTAGACTACAGACCAAGAAGCAAATAAAAACCTGTCACCCACACCCATGAAGCAAGCATGGCTTTTTCCAGACAAAGCAATCCACTTTTAAGAATCAACTGGAGGGGCTGGGGATTTAGCTCAGCAGTAGAGCGCTTACCTAGGAAGTGCAAGGCCCTGGGTTGGTCCCCAGCTCCGAAAAAAAAAAAACCAAAAAAAAAAAAAAAAAAAAAAAAAGAATCAACTGGAGATGCAGGGCACATCCCACCAAATAGACATGTCAAAGACATTTATAGCTTTATCACACTAACCAAACCTGGAAAATTACCCAAAAGTGGTGACTCATAACAGATGCATGGGCTATGTAGTACTCTCATCCCATGCAAAACTCAGCAACCACAGAAAAGAGCTGCTGTGCTCCAACAGCACAGATGCACCTACAAACATGTGACCGAACCAGAGGTCAGACACCTAGCAGCACTTACTGTATGGCTCCATTTACATGAAGTTCGGGGAAAGGCAAGCAATCTGTTGGGGACAGATTAAAGGAAAGTGGAGGTGAATGAGAAGGAGGGAGCTTCCTGCAGTGGAGGGAGCATATCTACCTTGGTCTGAACGGAGGTTACACGGCATGTCAAGATATGTCCACTTCCAGCTGACGTTTCCATTTTCCCCGAGACAGTGTCCTCTAACACTTGCAGGTTTAGCAAAATAGGTGCTTTGCTTCCTAAATATGCTCAGGCTAAGAGGCTGCTTCTCCCCCAACTTATTCCACGTGATGTATGGGCCTCGACAGAAGTGCCTCCTCTCCTAGTGCACCTCCTATTCCACTCCCAGACTCAACTGGTCAAGTCAGGGTAGACTACAGGCAGATGGCGCTAGAGAACCAGAATCCCGCCCAGGCAATCCAGGCTTTGCCGGCCACTAATAGGTGGGCACGAGCCTTTCCTGCTTCCTCCTCCTCCGCTACCCTCTTCCCCTTCTTTTAGGCCCCCACCCTCCAGGGAACATGCCAAGCAGGACTGTCTGGAGTCTCTCCCTCCCCCCTTTAGAGGCCCAGGTTCCTGTGCACTAAATTTAGAGGTGAGGATGTGGCGGATTGCACGCGCTGGCAGGGTCAGTGGTGATGCCACCGGAAGTCTGCCAGTCACCGCCAACGCCGTGACAAGCTAGTAAACAGAGCACTGCGGAGGGCCTGCGTCAGCTGTAAGGATACCAGAGTGCCCATGCACCAGGTGAGACCTGACACGGCTGCGTGCTCCAGCCCACATTCTGGAAGAGTGGGGATTCCCCTTTACAGCACCCCTGCCCCAGGGACACTCCAACAGCCTAGTTTTTTTTGTTTTTTTTTTTTTTTTTTTTTTGTTTTTTTTTTTTTGTTTTGTTTTGTTTTTTTGTTTTTTTGTTTTTGTTTTTTGTTTTTTTTGCAATAAAGGGGCGGAAAGGCGGCAGTGTTTGTAAAGCTTATGAGTGGAGCCACGACTTGAAATGCTACTTTGTAGAGCAGGTGTAACAAGGATTGAACTAGAATTCCCACACTGACTGTGGCCACATATACCAGTAATTCCAGTACTGGGAAGGAAGGAAGATCATGAGGTTCAAGCTAACCTGGGCTATATGGAAAGATATTATCTAAAAAGAAAAAGAAAAAAACTAGGGAGGTGGGTCCTGTTTATCACAGGATCCCTGAGACTACCTTCTAAACCAGAACAGTCTACTCTTCCCCTAAGCATGACTGGATGTTCCCCACTACACTGCTGTGACTGTCAAATGCAGTTGTCATAGGCTGACTGTCAGCATTTAAGGACCTGACACATGAAGGACGTGTGCTGCAGATACACTGTGACAGGGTTCTGAAATGGACCACAGGCCACCTTAAATATGACTGCAGAAAGAACCCTCCACTCCCAACACCATCTCAGAGACCTTGAACATGGGTATCAGATGCAAACAGCACAGGACCTACGGGTCCCTGAACCACTGACCTTCCCTTCACAGCTAACTCCACAGTACCGGTCTTCCGTAAGTCTTGTCCCAAACCGGTTCCATCCACCCTTGCTGCCCACAAGAAGCCAGAGGCACCACACACACAGAGCCACAGATGACAGGAATGTCTACCGTGGCCCTCTTACCACCTTATGTCTATACAACCTGAGACCCAACTAAAAAATAGGAGAAGACATATCCAGAAAGCCTGCAGTGCTGGGCTCAGTCAACCTTTGCTGTTGGTTTTTATCATTTTCCCCACTTGGGTTGTTTTGGGGTTTGTTTTTATGTTTGTTTTGTTTTTCTTTTCTTTGAGGGGGCAGAGAGAGGGAGGAAGGTAGAGAGAGGGAGGGATAGAAGGAGAGAGGGGGGAGAGAGGGAGAGGGAGGGAGAAAGGGAGAGGGAGGGAGGGAGAAAGGGAGGGAAGGAGAGAAACTGTCTTACTGAGGAAGAATTTAAACAGTCCTTGGTGCATGCCTGTCCCCTTTTCGCCTTGATCTGTATGCACAGGAGAAACAGAACGGCCTGTACCAGCCCACAGATAAAGGAATGAAGAAAAAGTGCTGGCTCAGCCAGGCAGTGAGGGAGGAGGAGGGGAGCTGAGAGCTCTGAACAATAGACACTTGCCTTCTTGCTCCGGCCTCCATGGTAAATTGGGGCGGGAAGGGGGGTGTCTAGGGCTTCCTGCCCAGCATCCATATCCCCGAGCAGGCCAAGCCCCAAAGCTTCAAGAAATTGAGTCAGCCAGAGCATGAATACCTGTCTTCAAAATACCCCACTGCCTCCAGACAGCACTTTCCCAGCCACAGGCCCCAGCTTCCCAGTGTCAGCCCCTCCTCCACACCTGATCTTGCTGAGCCCAGAAATGCCAGAACTCAGCTGGGGTAGCACACATATTCCTGCTCTCACCCCATCCACAGCCCCCGGAGTCAAAGTTGTGGGTGTCCTTAGCAGAAGATCCCCTTTGTCCACTGAGCCAACCCATGTCATCCTTACAGGCCAAACAATGTCGCCTCTAACCCCAATGTCCTCAGGGACTGACCCTCCAGCTCACTCTCTCTGAACTCAACCTTCCTAATGGTGTGACCCTTCAATACAGTTCCTCATGCCACAGTGACCTCCCCACCATAAAATTATCTCATCGCTACTTCTTAACTGTAGTTTTGCGACTGGTTATGAATCATTACGTAAATATTTGCGTTTTCTGACTGTCTTAGGTGACCCCTATGAAAGGGTCATTCGACCCCAAAGGGGTTGCAACCCATAGATTGAGAACCCCTGCTCTAACTATGCTCTAAGAGAGCTATGGCGAGACCTCACTAATAAGACCAGACTACAACCCAGCAATTCATTGAGCACCTACTCTACAACAAACACAGGAAAGCCATTTATCCTCAGGCTCTGCTGACTTCAGTTCTCACAAAATACTCCCCTCCACACACAACATAAACCCCTAGCTCTCCTCCAAAGCCTTGGGCTTCCCCCACCACCACCACCACCACCACCTAATGGCCGGAAGCAAGCATTCACTTTCCTTGCCCTACATCGAAGAAGCCGCCTCTAGGTTCTGACCACACAGTTCTCACCAGGACTGTGGAGCTGTGGACCGCAGGCCCCACATACTGGCTCTTAAGAACAACTACCTAGCGGTCCCCAGGACACGGGTGTCTCACTGGGGAGATCGATTACTGTCTCGTGTCTCAGAACTGAGGCTGCAGCTTCCTGGTCACTGAGCGAGGCTGGATTCCGGGCTGGACTGGTAATTCTACAGGAAGTGAGCATGGCCACAGCCTGAGAGACACTACCTTGCAGCTCAGCAGCCCAGTCTGTGTAGACACCCCTTCCTCAGCAAGGGACCACCTTTGCCTCTCCCGCTTATCCACAGGTCACCGTGTCACTGACTGTGATTACTGCTGCAAATACGATGCCACTGGCAACTACCTCCACCTTTCAAAGACACAAAACATCCTGCCCATCCTGGGACCCTCTGAACACAAGGCTTTTTGTTGTTTTGGTTTTCTGTTTTTTGGATGTTTGTTTTCTGTTTGTTTGTATTCCCTCCATCGGGCACCTGAGATGAGGTGCTTCTCAGGTCACCCAGTCTGGATTTCCTCACTGCTGCCTACAGAAGAGGAAGGCGCCAAGGTCACCAGACCCCTCCTCACTTCACCTCCTTAGAATCCAGAATCACACCAGCTGAAACCCTCCGAACTAGGTCATCCCTTCTCACCAGCATCCCTCCTCTCCCTGAAGCCCTGTGCTCACTCGTGAGAGTTCTACCCAGGCCACGGGTGACCTCAGCTGTGGGAGCCAGTGTATCTGCACCCTGGACTTTGTGACTCTCCAACAGGTAGGACTAACGGCCAGCTGCTTCTTCCTTACAGGAAGCTCTTTCCAAGCTTCTAGCAGGAGGAAAGGGTGAAAGGAGGAAGCTGGGGCTCGTCCAGGGGGACATCTTCGGCCTGCCTGGCAGGGCTGCCGAGGATTTGGAATCTTGAGACCCCCCAGACAATGAAATTATTCTTCTAAGGTAAAAAAGAAAGAAAGAAGGGGGGAAAAACACTCCCAGAAATCCCACACCAGCTGCCTTGCTGTGCTGGCAAACAAAGGGGCTCTGTGTCTGTGCAGGGCTCCTCCCACCCTCCAGTCTGGGGCAGGCCGCCCCAGCCTCCCTGCCAGACCCTTCCCAGCCTTCTCAGCCAGTCACAGTGAGTACAAGGCACAGCACCACCAAACCAGAGGGGCCAGGCCAATGGACAGGAATAGAGATGTAAACACAGTGGGCAGAATAGGGCAGCCAGGCTCAGTATCCTACTTGCTGGCTAAGGGATACCTAGGCCAGGGCCTGCCTTTCCCTAGGCCTCATCTGGCCAACGCTTCTGAACTCACCCCAAGAATATCAAATATGCTCCCACCTCCTGGGGTTACATATCTCAGCCCCACCTGACACCACTGCCAGTCTTTGAGTTTCTCTATCTGTCTATGGGGCAAGTCCACCTTCATGTGAACTTCTGGGAGAATTAAAACAAGACAGCACAGGAGAGAAATGTGCTATCTCACAAAGGGAGCATGAAGAAAGGAGGTCCCCAGAGGACCCTTACAGAGGCTGGGGCACCCTCTAAGATCCCAAAGCCCCACTGCATGTAAAATAACCCAGAGCTCTGAGCTCAAGAGTCCAGCATCAGTTCTAGCCCCAATGCAAACAGGATCTTCACCTTGAGGTCAATCAAATCCTGACGACTTGACTCCCAGCCCAATCCTGTCTATGTCAGAGCCCCTCAACCCTGACTCTGCCTGACCATCCTACGCAGAATCCATGGCCATTGAGCAACTCCAAATTCGCAACAAGGAAGCAGGTACCTCACTTCACAGACCAGCAGCGTCCCTCATGACGGCCCTGATGAGGACTACAGCCCTAACTTCCTCCTGGTGCCTGGCTTCTCTCCAAGCACCGAGCCTTTGTTATGCACATCTTCCCTCAAAATGTAGTTCTGAAAAGTTTCTAAAAAGTTCTAAAAAGTTTCTGGTAAACCTGTTTCAGAAGGAGAGAAGAGCCGGCCCCCACGCCCACCCCACCCCCACCCCTACCCCCATGGCAGCTCTGACTGGAGTGGAAGGGACAGAGTGTACACACCCCCTCATGGAAGCAGTAGGCAGGCGTGGGAGGTGCACTGGGAGAGGTGATCACCCTGGGCCAGACTCAGTTCCCTGCTACACTGCAAAGTAGAAATGGACATCAAGTACTTTTATAGCTCCCTGAAAGGGCAGGTCCAAAGGGAAGCCCAGCTGGGGGATCACCAAGAAAAGATAGCTCTCACTCACTGATAATCACAAATAGCCCCTCCACCACAGTTGTCATGTACGTTCTGAGATGTGGTCACCAACTTTTCAATACCGGTTACTGGAATTTCTACCATCACTTACTGGATGGGTGACAGATTAACTGACTTTTGGGTTTTGTTAATTTGACACAAGTTAGAGTCATTGGTAAAAGACCTCGCCTGACCAAACTGCCTGTGGGCAAGTCTGTAACGCATTGTCCTGATTAATGACGTAAAGGGGTCACGTCCATTGTGGGTGGGGTCACCACTGTGTGGGTGGTCTCGGGTTCTTACTGTAAGAAAGCAGGCCAGCAAGCCTGAGGAGTAAGTCAGTAAGCAGTATGCCCCATTGTCAGTTCCTGCCTTGGCTTCCTTTCTCGGACTGCGACTCTGGACATGTGGGCCAAATAAACCCTTTCTCCCCAAGTTAGTTTTTGGTACGTGACCTCATCAGCAAAATGGGCTGTGCTACAGTGCACGCAGAGGCCTAGAGCCCGCACATAACAGCAAGAGTTCTTCATTCTTCCGCAGGAGAAGACTGAACCAGGTGAAAAGACGTGGGTGGAGCTTGAAGGAGACCATCCAGTAAAGGTCTCAGATCCTCCCCTCACACTAATTAATTTAAAAGCAGGAATATGAAGCTTGACAGGGCTCCCCACTTGGAAAATTGCTGTTTTATATAAGGTAGAAGAGAAAGGTCAGCCCGTATCCCACCTGCCCCAGGTCCCTGAGTGCATGGGCGCTGGCTTCCCAGATGCCCCTACTGAAGTCCTCTCCTCTTGAGGTGACCTCTGTAGCTAAGAGGATATTGCAGAAATAATGTGACACCTACACGTGGGTTATGAAAGACACAGTGGTCGTGCCACCTTGACAAGCAGAAGTGGCCTGGCTTGGGAGCAGATTCTCCAGCTCCAGAGACTTCAGATGCCGGTACCTCCTGGGAGATCCTGAGCTAGAACGAACCCAGCTCATTTTCTGCATCCTCATTCCTGACTCACGGAAGAGCTACGGGTGATGGTTTCACTGTTTTAAAACTGCTAACTTTGAGACAATTTGTTGCCCTGAATAGCCTTCGGTCTCCTATCTAGGAAGCCTTAAGGGGGAGATCCCCAGGTAATACCTCCATCACGTGGGGGCTCCATCCCCACCGGTCTGAAAACCAGAACTAGAAACCAAGCCTAATGGTTTACAAGCCCCTCTGACAGGAACATTACAGTTGCCAAGAGATGTCTACAAACACCTATACTCACACTGACTCACTTAAGTCAGACTCCACAGACTAGGAACACAAACACGGGTATTATTTTAGGATCACCTGTGAAGCTAATTTCAAACCAAGGCTCTAGAGCAGACTTCAAATGCAGAGACGCCAGGTGACTGATGATATTATCAGAGGAGGAGGGTGACAGAGCTGAGGCCAGGCCATGGTCAAGGTCCCCTTTGATGTTGGCATTGTCTAGCTCCCGAAGTCCTCGGTAGCCCAGGTCTGGAATACCCCTCAGGCCATGACTGCCCTTACATATAACACCACACTCATCCATGTCTTCTTCACCCTCGTCTACTGCCTCTTCCTCTGCAGGAATGGCCCCAAGACATCGGGCTGGAGTCTAACCGAACAAGCCCGGAAAGCCCTTTCTCATCCCTAAAGTAGAAACAGCTGTAACAGTTGGCCTGCCTGCTCCTATGCTCCCTGTCAGAAGTACTCGGTGAGATCTATATTTGCATGTAAGATTCACTGGCCTTGTACTGCATTTGACCCTGTGGAGGACAGAACATCAAATTATGGAGACAGCGCTGAGGCTCAGAGCTGGTTAACTCAGAGGTACAGCAGGCAGCTGAGAGCCAGACTGGGGAACCTAATACAGGCAGGGAAGGAGTCGGTTCCGTTCCTAGATGGTGGCACTTAGAGATACTGCTGATGCGAATAACTCACGAGACCAAGACTGCTGACTGTCTTCCCTACCCAAGATCTCCTGCTGAGCCCCGAGGCTCTGGGTCCCAGACGCACATACCTGACCTTCCTTCTATGCCTCAAGAGTTGGGAAGAGACATGTCAACATGAGTGGGGAGGACACATCCCACCTTCTCCTCAGAGTCTTCAGCCACACCCATGAGTCTCGTGGAGACAAGAGGTACAGACAAGCCCTGTGCTATTCCTAGGGAGAGACCAGCCCCATGCCCACCCCACCCTCCCACTGGATGATAGGATACCCTATGAACAGCATCCCCACCCCTTCTCTCCAAAAGAAAAGGAGTCATAGAGTCACTCAAACAAGGGCATACAGGCCTCAGTCTCCACAGGCTGTGTTCCAGTGGATGTGGAGTCTGGGTGGGCACGGGACATGTGGGTGGGATGTGGTAAGTTTCTTGTTAAAGCACATGGGTATTCTAGGCCTGGGCTGGGCAGATCTTAAGCGACTGGATATATAGCACAAAACAAGTCTGAGAAAAACTATGTTGAGCCAACGCCAGGTAGAAGGGGCATTCGTTGAGCAAGTTTTATTGAGTGTCACTCTGTGGCCGCCCTGGGCACCAGGACTACAGAAAAGCTAGACAAGTCAGATCTTACAAGGCCCACAAACAAAGAGGTCAGGGTGGAGGGCAGGGGCAGCACTGGCACACAGGAAGTGAGAATGCTGTGTGAACCTCCCGGAACTTACTGAGAGGCAGGATGTGGAGCCGAGGCAGGCCAGCATGACCACAGTGACCAGTCATGACACTGCAGGGATAAACCCAGACTAATTCTTTGTTATCTGTCTAGCTGACCCTTTTACCCCTTGTGATAAGTCTAGGGTGTGAGTGAGATAAAAAAAAAAAAAAAAAAAAAACTACCCAAGGCCAAATACCTGCTACAGGCCCCACTGGCTAAGGGGTAAAAAGCCTGGACTCTGTCCCTGAGCCCTGTTCTCCTGCCAGGGTCGTCACCAAAGATGGGCAAGCTTCTACAAGTCACAGTCTGCAGCACACCCCCAAAACACAATAGAGCTGTGCTGGGTGTCACCTGCAGTGACATGGCACTACCTCGAGAGGCAAACGTACCCACCATCACCTGCAGACACAGGCCAACCCACTCCGGATGTGAGTCATCCGGCCCACGGCCAGATACAACAGACCCATCCTTGGTGTCCTGAAAGACCGACACCTAGGACACGTAAACTGGCAGGTGAAGGGGTGGCTTCCCCACAGGCTGGCGCTGGGACAAAGGAGACCAGCACAGTCAGCACGTTCTGCTGACTCTTTAAAACCACTTGCAAAAAGAAACGAAGCCGTGAACACAACTCAGCCACTCAGCTCCCCCTCACCCTCAGTGGCCCTCGTGACTCTGCACAAAGCCCAACTGTGCGTGACTGTAGCCCCGGGGGAGGGGTCTCCAACAAGCCTATCCTCTCCCCTGAGTCACAGGGCCGCCACCTCACCCAGCTGAAGACTTGTGCTCCCTGCATGCAAAGTACAGAGCTGTCTAAGGTTGGCTGGATCTGGAGAGCATTTGCAAGGAGGGAGTTCTTGTCTTCAATAAACCCCTTTCTAGCAAAACCACCGCTCAAAGGTCCACTCATTACACCATGAACTACAAAGTTGAGGTATGTGATCACACACAGCATTTGCATTAACAAACTAACCACCCCCCACCCCCCAATCCAACGAGAAATGAACACCAAAGCAAACAGACTGCTATTGGGTTTTAATATTCTGTACCAAGCCCTCTGCTAGACTCTCCGTTCACTGCATCCTTCACGGTCACAAGCACCCTGCCACCCATTGTACAGATGAGGAAACAGGTAAAGATGAGACAGGTGGAGACTACCCAGGGCCAGATTCTGATCTTTATTCAGGTCTCCGACCCTCACCCTCACCACCCCACCCTGAGAAACAATCCCAAGGGCTGTCCCAGGCAAGCTATTCTCTCATGCTCATGGCTCTCTCTCTCTCTCTCTCTCTCTCTCTCCATGGACTGTCACTGCACACATTATCCCAGGCACTTGGGGCTAGGAAGAATCCTCTCAAAGCCTGGCAGTTCACCCAGTGGCACAGACAAAACCTGGGACTGTCACTAGAAGGCCACCTCTTGGCCTGGGTACCTATCAGGGTGGGCCATAGGGCACTCTAGTCTCCCCGCCCCTGGGGCTAGCTTAGGCTAGACAGGCAAACACCATGTCGGACTCAGTCTTTAGCCTTGGTTCCTCCTTCATAAACAGGGTATGGGGTATGGCAATGTTGCTTTGCCTGGCCAAATGGAAACTCCAAGACAACCCACGACCCCCACTAAAAGTCATTCACCTCCTCTCACTAGCCCAAGACTTCCCCCTCCTGGTGACTTCAGGCTGCTAACAAGTGCACAGGACCAGCCACCAAAGGGCCCTTCACAATATGCAAGCAGGTAGCATAACCCACACACAAACAAGCAGGCTAAACTCAATGGTGTTCCCAGCAAAGCCTACAGCCGGGTCCAGGGCCTGTGACAGATCCCATAAAACACCTGGGGAGTTAGGGCGCTGAGTCCTTTTGTTAAGTTCAAAGAGACTGAGCAACTCCCTGCTTTTGAAGTCAGGTCTGCTCAAGACACTCTGCCAATATTGTCACCGAGCAAGTTGAAGGTTCAGAGAATAGTGCCAAACCCCTTCTTCCTGCTGAATGTCCCAGTTGGTCTGCACAGCAACCTTCCATATCACAGAGGAGGAAATGGGAGTTCAGAAAGGTTATATAAGTCATCCTAGGAGACGCTGCTAAGCCTGGTCTTCACTCTTACTTTCATGAGAGTCACATTGGACTCCTTCCCAAAACTACCCTTCAAGCTCCAAACCTTCCTGCATGATGCATGCTTTCTAAGTTCATTTACCAAAGTTAAGGATAGTGAGTCCGTAATAATGTACCGAATAACGAGAGCCTCCTCTTACACTTTCTTCAGAGTGTTTGCCCACACGACACCCTAGGTGTCTCCTGCCAGCATCATCCTAAAATCTATCTGACTGGGAACTAGGATTTTACCAGCCTTCCAAGGCCAACAACCTTAGCTCCTGAATCAAGACAGCAAACATATGAGCCAAGTAGGGGTGGGGCACAGTTGAAGGTTTGGGTGCAGGTTCTAGGGTGGGGAGGAGTTGATAAGGAGAATCAAGCCAGATGGCCCAGAACCTGGGTTTGACCAGTGTCCCCTTTATCAAGAGAGTAGCCCAGGACTCAGCTTGAGGGGTGGGGGCACTAGCTCATAGCTAGCATCAGTGGCTATGTTCTTTGTTGTGTTTTCTAATAAACCCCAAGAAGCAGGCAGAGAATGAATGGCAGGGGTATGATGCCCTACACCAGGCCAGTCAGCTATGCTTAAATGATGCAAATGCTTTTCTTCAACCTCTAACCTTGGTCCTTCACCCCTGGACTTACAGAGAGCCCAGGGCTCCAGCCTGTTTGAGGAGACAAGAGCAAGGGCAAAGGACACAATGGGGAGACACACCACAGGGCTGGGCTGAGGCTGGCGGGAAGTCCCACTGAGCATCCTCTTCCAAGATTTTCCTGTGGAACCAAAGCAGCAGCACCAGGGGGTGATCACCTGACGCTGCGAAGTCTGGACCCTCCTCCAGGACTGCTGGGACGCCACACCTCGTCTCTCAACCTGAGCTGATCAACAAAGAGTCTTCACACTTTGTTGGAGGGAAAAGGTGTCGGAGCTGTCCCCACCAGTCACAGGGAGGTGGGGGGGCAGGCACCCTGAACACCACCTCTTCCCCCTCCTGTGCTGACTACACCCACTCTGGGAAAGCCAGAGTGAGATCCTAATATTCTGCCTCTGAGGATATGGGTCACATTAGCAATCCAACAGCTACCAAGGAACCCTGTACCCCACCTGTTCACTGTGTACCCTAAAAGTGATTCTCACTAAATCACTGTCCTCAATGGCTCCCCAGGGCCTAAGTAACTAATAAGGTTCCTACCAGTCTCTTATATTTTATTGTCTGTTATTGCTACTAATTTTTTGTTGTTGTTGTTTAAGTTCTGAGGTAGGGTCTCACTCTATAACCCAACCTGAAACTCTCGGCAGCTTCCTAGCCCTGGGATGGCACACAGTTAACACATGTCCTGCTTGGTCACTGTCTTCTCTCAGGGATCCTCTGACTCCCAGCCCCAAGCCTGTGATGTCTTACCCCTCTCTCCTATATCCTCACCCTACTGGCCACTACTCCTGAAGCCAGTCCCTGTGGCACAGTTCCCACTCTTCCTCTTCCTAAGCAATGTACTGGTTCAGCAGGGATCCACCACCTTGGGGGTATCTCTGCTAGCTTTTATGCCTCTCTTATCCTGGGTTCTGCCTGGAGACATCACTTCCATCTGTTTTTCTTTTTAAAGATTTATTTTATTTATATGAGCACACTGTGGCTGTCTTCAGACACACCAGAAGAGGGCACTAGATCTCATTATAGATGATTGTGAGCCACCATGTGGTTGCTGGGATTTGAACTCAGGACCTCTGGAAGAGCGGTCATTGCTCTTAACCACTGAGCCACCTTGCCCTCCATCCGTGTGTTGATCACACTAGTCAAAACTTCAAGCCGGTGTTCCAACACAGCCCTTCAAAGGCGACAATATTACCCCATGGCATAAGTAAGAAACTGAGTCACAGGGAGCGTCAGCTTCGTGCCCAAAGATCACAACCTTGCTCAAGTAACTTCTGAATAAGAGGGTGAGGAGTAGAACATCAAAAAAGCAGCAGGGTGGGTGGTGTAACACAGGCAGAAGCCCCTTCCGGATCAGAAGATCCGGGCCTGCTATCACCCTGCCCTGGACATCACATTAGGCGTTCTGGGTCCCTCAGTCACTCACCTGACGAAGACAGCAATGAGCAGAGGAGGCAAAGACCAGCTCTGGGCTGAGAACCCTCCTGCAAAGCCCGACTGTGGATTGTGCCTGTCCTACCAAGCCTCCCTCTCTCAGGAAACTAGCCCTCAACCTTCCTTTCCTCCCACGGTGTTTGTGGTCTCCAGTGAGCAGCATCCTTCCACACCAGCCATCCCCACAGAGAATTTTCCTGCCAGTAAGATAATTAGGAGATCTTTGAAAACACATATTCCCTTAGCCAAATCATCCTGAGAAACATGAGATCGTCTTTCTTTCCTATACAACTTGTCTGGACCTCCAGTTCTCATGAACACAGCGTGACCCTCCCACAAGACCCGCCCATTTCTTCTCTTATCCCTAAGGAGACTTGGAGCAGCCTTTGAGAAATGTTGCCCCCTCACCCCTCAGGAAGGCCTGGCAAAGTGGGGAGACAGGTTTGGCTGTACCCTTCTTTGAAGAGTTGGTAGAACACCTGTAGAGCTTAACATTAAAGCAGGCCAACCCCAGCCCTGCCAGCCCCTCTGGGCACAGGGTGGCATTCACCTTCAGTGTCCGTCTTCCCACCTTTTGCCGGAGAGTGGTGACTCCATGCTGGTGATGCCAGCATCTAATAGGACCTCAACTGACTTTAGGCTGTGCTGAGCCAGGACAGCAAGGAGCCTTGGGAGAGCCCAAAGCAAGACAGACAGTTTTCCACACAAATTAGTCAGTCTCCTGCCTCATTAGCACACAACTTTTAATGGTCAACCAGAACTTAGGTGTATTAAGCTGCTACTCTGGAAATACACAGCGCCCCACCCAACAAACTCTGTGACATCACTCCATGGGGGAACAGAACCTCTCTGTTTACAGACAAGGAAGCTGAGATGGCAAAGGAAGCAGACACTTGTCTGCAGTGCTTCAGTCAGGCCCTGACTCCCAAAGACACTGGGGAGGTGACCTGAGCAGAGTAAGACCACAGCCGCAGCTCACGTGACCACGGACAGCAGCCACAGGGTTTCCCAAAGGGAAGGAGAATGACAGAGGGCTTGTCAGAAGTGTCAGAGCTGTGCTGGAGCTGAAGCCAGCTACCGCCCCATCTCTCACTCCGCCCTGGCTAGAGGAAGGGTGCTCACCCCAGATTGGCTACCCTACCAGACTATGCTGCAAGCAGAGATAAGGTGCCCTGCCTACCATCGACACATCGCCCTGTCAGACCCAGTCACCCTAGAAACCCCATTTTGCTCCTGAAGCTCTAAGAAATCAGGCCTGAGCTGCCAGCCTCTGAGTCCCACTCCCCATAGGTCCTTCATCTAGCCCTACTTCACGCAGGCCACCCAAGCATCCTGTACCCTCCTTTCCCCACAAAGGTAGCTCTGAAGTCTGCCAAACAGTCCACAAGGGACTGAGGGGACCCGTTTTAGGTCCCATCTAAATTGAGTCTGTCCCACAGGACACAGATCTAAATTCACTGCACAGACAGTGAACAATGGATTAGCAATTCTGCATAAGCACTTACAAATGCAGAGTCCCAGTCGGGCATAGTGCACACCTTTAATCCCAGCACTCTGCAGACAGAGGCAGGCGGGTCTCAGAGAAAAGAGAGAGAGAGAGAGAGAGAGAGAGAGATTGAGAGAGAGAGAGTGTGTGTGTGTGTGTGTGTGTGTGTGTGTGAGAGAGAAAGAGAGGGAGAGAGACAGACAGAGACAGAGAGAGACAGAGACAGAGAGAGAGAGAGAGAGAGAGAGAGAGAGAGAGAGAGAGAGACAAAGAGAGACAGAGACAGAGAGACAGAGAGACAGAGAGAGAGAGACAGAGAGAGATGTGTACATGTAGACTCCCAGGCCTCACTCCAGACCCACTCACTCAATCAGACAGGACTTGCATTTTAGTAAGTTGAGCAGGTGGTACATCTGTGTTCATGTTTGAGAACCATTTTTTTTTTAAACCACAGCTCTAATCATATCATGGCAGCCGTGGCCTAGAACCTTTGGTGGTTTCCTGGGGCCTGGTAGAAGTCCAGACTTTGCAGCTGAGCAATCAAGTCTCTTCCCAGCCTGGCTCAACCCACTTGGCCAGGTTTGACCTCCCTGCCCACCCTGTAATGTCCTCGGACTTCAGGACACCCTCAAAGCACCACTTCTTCCAGGAAGCGTCTCCGAACTACACCTGGCATGGCTCTTTATTTCCTGAACAGTGAGGACCACACCCTTTGTCCCTGCTGCCTCTGAACACCAGACTGGGCACGGAAGATCCCAAGTGCCAATGACATCTAAGAAGTCCCAGTGTCCAGCTCAGACTCTGCCCTCGCCTCCAATTCAGCAAAGTAGGATACAGGCATAAACAGGCAGTCACCCCTTCCTCCCCCTCCTCCTCCTCCCTCTCCCCTCCTCCAACTTCCTGACAACCATAGCGATGTGCTTGGTGTATGTCTCAGTTTCCCTAAATGCAGAAGAGAATGTCCAACAGTCCTACTTTCCCTTCTTAGGATGGGGGATCTGCCCAAGTGGGGAAATAAATCCCTAAACACTGGGGCTCAAGATTTGTAATAAACATCATGTCTGTGTGGTGAGCAGCCCCTCCTTAGCCAGCCAGGGCCCTAGGGGTGGTCATGTCTAGACGTGTCCTGGAAAAGGCTCCCAGACACTGCTGTCCTGGCCTGGGTCTCAGAACCTGTACCCCTTAGAAAACCCCTGAGAACATAGTCCTACAAAACTGCTGACCTCCACAGCCTCCAGGGGCAAAAAGTCTCTCTCACCCCATTTTACAGAAAGGCAGAAAGAGGCCAATGGCACTTGCAGTCCTCCTCTATCCCTCAGCTCTGTATCCGCATAGCCCACCTCAGACCCCAGCTGGGCTCCAGAGCCAAGATGGAAGCACTACCTCACTGCTCTAGGCAGAGTCAGAAAGAGGCTGGATGTCTACAGAGCCCCCTAAACCCTGTCCTCTCCACGGAGGGGGAATTCAAAGAAGCAAAGACAGGGACCTAAACCAAGAGGTGACATTTAATTAGTGTTTAGAATCACAGAGTCCCACTACCACCAAAAAAAAAAAAAAAAAAAAAAAGACCTGCTCTCAGTGTACATGAACCCCTATTACTTGACCTGGGTCTCGAATTCATTGCAGAAGAGAAAGTGAGGTCAGAAGCAGAGACTTGGTAGCCCACTCCAAGCAGTAACTCCAGCTTTAGAGGGTATCAGGCACCCTGCAGGCAGGAAAGGCCCTTGCTTATTAGGAAGCCCTCCACTGGCCCAAATCCTAGAGCCATGGGAGAAGTGGCCTGGATTCCAGAGCCAGACCTCTCACTCTGACACTCTTAATCGGAATACTGTGCCTCCAGTCTGCCCTCAATCAAATGAAGAAAAGGCAACCATGTAAGTTGCTAAGAGCATTGAAAGAGTCAATACCTGCAGAGTCCTTAAAACGATATCTAGTGCCCACTGAGCACACTAGGACCTTGCCCTACCCACTTGCCCTTGGCTACGGTTCCCCTTCCTCGGGATGCCCTCTTGCTCACACCTATGCCAGTTCATGGCCCTTTCTAGATATGCCAGCCTCAGATATGAATTGTCAGCTCCTAGTCCAGCACCTGACCCAGAGTGACCTTTGGGTCCATCCTAGATTCATCCATCAAGATCCCAACTCCCTTTCCTTCTATATCATCGGTCCCCTGGCTCTCCCCCTCTACCCTGAAGTGTTGGCCCCATGACTCAACACTCCAGTAACTATTCTGTATGAACTGGAAAGTTGTGGATACCACGATGAGGGTTCATAAAGAGGCATACCCCTCAAACCCAGCTTCTTCTCCCCCTCAACTCCCTGCCACCCTGGGTCTGAGCATGCAGCAGCTACCCAAGGGAATGGGCTGAAAATAAATACCAGGCTGTCCCCATGTCCTGAATTAGAGAGCCTGCTTTCTACATTGCTAATACCCACTGCTTCAATCTCCCCCGCCCCCTGTCTCTCTCTCTGTCTGTCTCTCTGTCTCTCTCTGTCTCTGTCTCTCTCTCTCTCTCTCTCTCTCACACACACACACACACACACACACACACACACACACACACACACACACACACACACACAAGAAAGCAAAGGAAATCTTTTTAGCTGCAATTGACAGTGATCCCCATGTGACTGGTCTCCCCTTGTTAGACAGGAATGACCCCAAAGCACCCACATCTTCTCTGCTTCCCCTTTTCACATCCTACTGGCTGGCTCACGTTCTTGCATCAATTTTCACAACTGCTTTTGTGGAAACAAAATAAAAACCTTCAGGATCACTTAAAGCTACAGGAGTCTCCTGTGCTAACTGTACTACTCAGGGTTTCCTGAGTGTTACCTACAAGGCACTAATCAGGAGGCCCCAGGTATGGCCATGGGCCAACCAACCAGTCAAGGTTCTAGCCCTTAAGAAGCCAAACAAAATCAAGACAACTAGAACAAAGGGTTATCAGCTCTTACACATAAAATAAAGTTACATATACATCAAGTTCTATAATGAGTCATGTTGGGGGGGCTCTCTACACAGGCTAGAATGGTGTCTGGGGGAAGGTATACTTAAATTTAGAACTAAAAAATTATAAGCAAAGTATGCCCAGTAAAAGCACTGAGGAAAAAAAAAATCTTCAAGTCAAAGAAGATACCACAAGCAAAATCCCTAGGTCAGGAAAAAGTTTAGGGTGTTGAAGAGATAGAAGTGACTCAATGTATCCCTTAGGGAGAATATAAAGGTGTCAAGAGTCAAATAAGGCTGGGAGGTCATCAGTGGCCACATGACAGAGGGTCAACTAGGCCAAGGGAAAGCTCTGAGATTTTTATTCAAGTGTAATAAGAAGCCATCAAGGCATAAAATGATCTGATCAAAATGTTCTATGTTATTCTTGCTGCTCCGTTAAAAATAGATGCGAAGGCGATAAGTGTGTGTGCACTGGGAGAGGGCTACTACGATATTTAGGAAGACTAAAAAGGTGGCTCGGCATGGGGCAGTAGCCTGAGGGGAGAGAAATGGAATCGCAGCATGGAGAACAGGCCCTAGGTGGGCTCTGTGGAAAGGACCAAAAGGCCTTGTTCTAGGACTGGTTGTGAAAGGTGGGTAGAAAGGAGTCCGTGCTGCCTGTCCTAAGAGATGGGTAGATTACCAGCCACTCTCAGATGTCAGGACCCAAGAGGATCCGGCCCCACGGATTGTTAGGATTCTGCTTCCGTCCACGTTTGGACATCAGAAGACTGGTAGGAACCAGCTGAAGCCAGAGACAAAATCTGCCACTGAATATCGGGAGCACGAAATCATTTAAGATCTTTGTGTTCTGGGCTAGAGAGGTGGCTCATGGGTTAAGCGCACTAGCTGCTCTTCCAGGGAACCAGGAGTTCAGTTCCCAGCACCCACATGACAGCTTACTTGTAAATGCAGTTCCAGGGATCTGACAACCTCACAAACAGACATGCAGGCAAAATACTAGTGCGCATAAAATAAGTCAAAACAGAGATCTTTGTGTTCATAAATTAATTGTTTTTTAATGATAAGAAAGAATGAAAACAGGCAAAAAGTGATCGGAGGATGGAGAGAAGGGAAGTTGGGGAGAGTAGGTACTGGGAACAGAACCCTGGGGTCCTCCAACATTTAACAGCGAAATGAAGGGGAAAGGAGCAGGTTAAGGCAGGCTGGCAGGAGGGAGGAACTGGAGCACACAGAGAAAGATACAACTCTAGGACAGAGCTTTCTAGGAGACGCTGCAAGGCAAGCAAAACCTGCTAGAGCGGCCCTGGATGGACTGCGAGGAGGAAAGGGTGCTTGTCTCTTAGGGACACTGCTAAAGTCAGCACTTCCGAGAAGATCATTGTGATGGGAATTGGGTCCTTGGCTGAAGAGGGGTGAGGTTCAAAGCCAAAAGGGGAGACTGAAATGAGAGGGCGGACAATGACTGTTCTCAAGACCTGCTGGGTGAGAAATGCCAGGGACACATAAGGGGATGGTCATGGGGCCCAAGAGCCCAAGAGGAAGCGGCCCCTCAAGCCCTGTAACGCTCCTTCCTCTGGAAGAGGAAAGGGACAGAGGTAGCAGAACACAAATAAATGAGGACCATTCACACACTTTCTTGACCTTCTCTTTACCCCCAGCCCGGGTGACACCTGCTGTTTCCCCCAAGCTCGGTCAAGTGAACACCAAGCGGGACCCTGCCTGCCACTACAGTAGGTTCCTCCAACAACCTATGGGCAGGGCTCGCCAAGGGCCAGCCACTGCGCGGTTTGCTCCTGGTACAAGACCCAAAGGTCCGCACACCGCTCACCTGCTCCACAGCCGCGCCACCTCCAAGCCGGTGGCCGGCCTCCGCACCCATTCCCGGCGAAGCCACTGCTCCAACGCGCCCTACCGTTCGTCAGCCTGGCTCCGGCCAAGCCGGGCAGCCTGCGAGCCCCGGGGCAGCCTGCGAGCCCCGGGGCAGCCCGCGGAAGAGCTGCTCCCCATTCCTCCAGCTGTCCCAAGGAGACCGGCAGAAGCCCAGCCACCGCCGCCACAAACTGTGTTCCCTCCCCTCCACAGCGCACACCCTCCGAGCCGCCCGAATGCCTCGCCGGCTTTGTCTGCGCCGCGGCGCGGGGCGTCCGGGGGATGCGGCCCGGACCCCGGGGTCGGGGCCAGCCGGGGCAGCCTCCTCTGCCCACCGTTCGCCGCCGGCCTCCATCCGGAGCCCCTCGCCTGCGCCGCTCCGCGGCTGCCTGCGCCCGGGTCCGGGAGGCCGCGCCGTACCTTTCCCTGCGGAGCGGGGGAGCGTCTTCGCGAGCGGCCTCGGCCTCTCCGCCTCCCCTCCTCCGCAGCCACCGGGCTTCCTCCTGCAGCCGCCGCCGGGACCGTAGGGCCGAGCCAGCCGCCGCGGCCTGTGCGGGGCCCCGCTCCGCCTCGCGTCCCCGGCCCACCCCGCCTGTGCGCTCCGCCCCGGGCCCGCCCACCGGGGGCGGGGAGCCGGAGGCCACCCAGCCTGGAGTTGCCGGCGGCACAGGCACCTGCGCTCCCCTATCTCGCAAATGGGACGCCTCACCCACCTATCCGCCCAGGAACAGAGCCAGCCCCACGCTGCCCCGCCCTGCGAGGCCGAAGAGGTCTTCTGGCACTGTAGGAGCGCCGCGCCCGCCTCAGTTTACCTAGACACTGCCGCCCTTTCGAAAGGAAGGGAGAAAGGGCCCCTCTTGTCCAGGGCTATCTCTCCTGCAGATCACAGTTGGGTGTCCGCGTGAACCAGGAACCTCAGGTGAAAGGAAAAGAATGCACAGCCCATAGTCTGAAGTGGCCCTTTTTAAAAAGTGCATTACCCTAGTAAAACCCCCAAAACTTTTAATAAAAGCCAACGTTAATACTTTTTCCTTTTTTAAAAAAAATATAATTGTTTAGAAATTATTTTTAGCCGGTGGTAGTGGCACATGCCTTCAATTCGGTGATTCTCAAACTTTCTAATGCTGACACAATTTAATACATTTCCTCGTGTGGTGACCCCCCCAACCATAAAATTGTTGCTACTTCATAGCTGTAATGTTGCTAGTGTCATGAATTGTAATGTAAACATCTGGAATGCAACCCCTAAGAAAGGTCGTTGGACCCGAAAGGGTTTGCGACCCACAGGTTAAGGACTGCTGCGTATTTCCTGTAGAACAGGCAGGTGGATCTCTGAGTTCAAAGTCAGCCTGGACCACAGAGTAAGTTCAGGACAGCCAGAGTCAAACAGAGAAATCCTGTCTTGAACCCGCACCCATCCACCCAAAAGAAAATTATTTGTTTATTCATCTCTGTATCCCCTAATCAGTTTTTCATGTTTTGCTGGCACTACACCAGGTCAACACATGATCCAAGGGGATACAAGCCCTTGGTGGCAGCAAAGTCCCTACTCTGAACTGTGTCTCAGGAGGGTGCCCTCCCCTAACTTCAACCTGAAACCAGCCAAGGCTGATCGCAGGTCACTATGGGTTCAGCCAGGAGAGAAACTGGATGTGAATCACATGCTTGTGATCCCAACCTCAGGAGGCCATGTCAGGAGAGCCACAGAGTTCAAGGCTAGCCTTGGCTACATACCAACCTCAAGGCCAGGCTGAGACACACAGTGAAAGCCTGCCTCAAAGAAACAAGGAGTGGAGATGTGGCTCACCAGTAAAGCACTTCTCAACATATCCAAGGCTCTGGCGCCAATCCCCAAAACTGAATTAAAAAATAAATAAATAAATAAATGGCCCAGAGAGAGGTGGCCCCGCATAAAAGGGCGTTGATGGTCCCTGCCAAACGGACCCACCTAAAAGCCAGCTTCAGTAGGGGACAAATGAATTTCAGATGAAGTTTCTTCTCATCAGAAAGGGTCTAGTCATTCACCACACTTGAAGTCCCTCTTCCCACCCCTCTGTTAAACACCACGCACTCCTGGGGTTAAACTCAGGTAGACATCACACTCTCCTCTGTGACTCTGTCACAAAGAGTGGAACGGTTAGGGATGGCTTTAAGGGCTGAAGCCCTTGGGTAAATTCTGCCTCTCTCTGTGTAGTTGCTTGGTCGTCGGCAAGTTACTTCCTGCCTTGTTGTTTCCATCCCCTTCTCCTTTGTAAATAGTATCTGCTCCAAGGAGTTGTTTTACACAAAAATATTAATCTGGTCTCGTTGTTTAGAAAACTATTCAAATGGACTTCTTGCAAGCAATCAGGGAATTTAGTTACGCGTATTAACAGTTAAAAGCCCAGCAGTATAACCGACTTGGGTATGCACAAGCTCAAAATAAATAAATAAATAAATAAATAGCCAAACTTGGTCTTCCTATCCCTATCTGCTCTTTACAGTGGGAACATGGCAGCAGCTCTGGGCTCCATCTTCACAGACCTCACCCTCATGTCTTTCAGTAATAATAGTTGGCTCTGACTGGTTTGTTTGTCATCCCAAGGCAGTCACTGAGGTGATGCCTGGAGCCAGTCCATCTATTCTAAGCCATATGGATAGAGAGAGAAGAAGAAGGAGGAGGAGGAGGAGGAGGAGGAGGAGGAGGAGGAGGAAGAGGAGGAAGAGGAGGAGGAGAATTATTATTATTATTATTATTATTATTATTATTATTATTATTATTACAGGGCCCTGTTTACTACCAGAAGGTGAATGGCCCCAGAGCTACGTGTGCCAAGCTATGTGTGCCAAGCTACGTGTGCCAAAGTTGTACTGAGTTCCCCTCCAAAAGCCATTAAAGGTACTCGTAGGACACTCATGTTCCAATTGAGACAGATAAAAAAGATCCACCTATTCCTGGGGCACTGCAAGTGTTCAGCATTGTTCAAACTGTTTTTAAAATTGCTGTTACTAGCTGGACATGTTGGCACATGCCTTATTCCCAGCACTTCAGAGGTAGGCAGATCTCTGAGTTTGAGGCCATCCTCAAACTGCACGCAAGTTCCAGGACAGCGTGGGCTACACGGAGAAACCTTGTCTCAAGGGGAAAACCGTCCCTATTACTCTTAATGATGTTTTTACGTTCTTGTTGAAAATACTGCTGATATTTATGTTCTTGTCAGAAAGATGTTGGGGAATGGGGAGATTTTGCTCCTTAATTAGCAATTATTGGATTCTATCTCACTGGCTTCATTGCTTTAAGCAAAAGGCTATCAGTCAAGCGCCGGACTACACTACCCTTAGGCCGGTTGCAGCTGTTTGGAACACACCGTGGACACAAAGAATGGGCTGGTTTTTCTGGCACAAACTCAGGCAAGATTGTTTCAGTTTGTAACAGACTTTTTGCTATCAGAAGCTCAAATGAACTCAGATGATCCTATAACCACCTCCACCCAGGACAGAGGGAGCACACTTCCCCTAGTGGCCTAGCAGAGGCACTGTCATGACCTATACTGGGCCTGTAAACAAAAATACCCATTTGTATTATGTCAGGTGTATGTACATCACACTCTCCTCTGTGACTGTCTCCTTCCACCAAAGAGTGGAATGGGTAGGGATGGCTTTACGGGCTGAAGCTCTTGGGTAAATTCTGGGTGGAAACACAAAGCATCATTGGTACACGAGATATGCTGTCATTGGTCCAAATGCTCTTTTTTTCTAGCTAAAAACAGGCTCGCTTCTTCGTTCATCATCTGAGAGATGCCTTCCCGTGCTCCCTCCGCTGGTGTTGCAGCATTAAACTCAGTAAGAGGCGTCTCTCAAGTGGCTTTGTCTTCTTTTAATGGAGCTGAGAGAAGCAGTAGGCACAGTAGGAGGCAGTGATGGCAGAAAGACCAGAGCAGCAGTGACCGTGGCAGCCATAGCTCAGCAATCAGCCTGCCAAGCTGCAAACGTGACCAGGCAGCTAGCAGCTCCTCAGCTGAAGAGGCAGAGAGCTAAAGAGCTTTAGAGAAGGTTGCAGTAGGAGCCAGCATTCTCTCCAGCTGTGAGAAGGCAGAGACGAGAAACCACAAGCCCAGTCACCGAGGAGTTCTAGGGGGCTGTCTGGTCTTGAGTTTTAGTCAACGGTTTTAACCCAAGGCTCAGATGCTGTAGTAGCTGCTATCCAGGACTAGGAAATCCCGACTTCCTAGACCTATCCAAGAGCTATGGAGTTGTGTTAGTCAGGGTTCTCTAGAGTATCAGAATTTATAAAATTAATATCTCTTTATATATATTTTCATATATTCATATATTCACATATATACATATATACATATATACATATATACATATATATATATATATATATATATATATATGGCATTTACTAGAATAGCATACAACAATGGCTGGCTATGAACAGAAAGTCCCAGAATCCAGTAGTTGCTCAGTCCCTGAGGCTGGATATCTTAGTTGGTGTTCGATATATTCTGGAATCCCGAAGGAGTACGTTCTAATACCAGTGAAGGAACGGACTTGCTGGCAAGGTGAGGCCAAGCAGGCAAAGAGCAGAAGCTTCCTTCTTCCAGGTCCTTACATAGGCTTCCAGCAGAAAGCGTGGCCCCGATTAGATCTAAATTAACGATCTGGATTAAAAGTGTGTCTTCCCACCTCAAAAGATCTGGATTAGAAGTAAATCTTCCCGCTTAATCCTCGTAAGTGTGGCGAGTAGTTTCTATTACCCTACGTTAAGCTCTAGGAGAACCGCGCTAGCAGCCACCGCCCTGGTTCCCGTGAATCCTCAGATGAAAGGCACACGTAGCTCATTTTACCCTGCCTTGTGGCTCAGTGGCTGGGCCCTTCCAAGTCTCCCTCGGCTACCGTGCCTTTTCCTTTACTCTTTGCTCAACGCCCTACATCTGCCCTCAGCTTGGTTGCCTTTCCAATCTCTTACTTGGGGAAGCGGCCAATGATCACTCCACCCGAGCTCTCACGTGGCTGGTGATCTCTCTCCCTCCAAAGCGTGGCAAATGCCCTTTTCCCTCCTGCATCTCCTAGCCTGCCTTCGTGAACCTGGAAGTCCCACCTCTCCCACCCTACCATTAGCCACTGGCATCTTTATTGATCAGTTAAGACCCAATTGGAGAACAGGACCCTCAGAGTTCACACACAGGTTCCTGATCAAAGCATTAGAACCACTCCCTACACAGTAGGCATGCTTTTTTTTTTTTTTTTTTTTTTTTTGTGGTCAAGTTGACCACCAAAAATAGCCACCCCAATATTTGCAAAGCTAACGGTCCCCAATGCCCTGGGCTGGCGGGATTGGGGGATCTAAAAGCTGCCAGAGATCCCAAGTGGACGTAGTTACCTGGGATTTCTATTTGGGTAAAACAAAAGGCTCCAACCAGACGACTGTAGCACAAGGTGCCAGAACTTTTAGAATATCTGTGTTCGAGTAACTTCCCAAGCCACAAATCCTTCTCCACGTCCCTGCTCCAAAGCCAGAACTGCCTTTTCCCAGGCTCCTTTGCAGCTAAGATGATCACATAATGCAGACACTGCCAATGAGATAAATCACTGAATGTTTGTATGTAAAAGGAACTAAAACAAAGGGCCGGAAAACCCAGCATCTTCAGAAGAAAAGCAGCAAGGGTAGAAACGGTGGTTTTTGCCACGATAAATGAAAATGCACTTTCGGGAGTCTACGACCACCTAAGTCCTCCAAAACCTTAAGGAAAAGTTATTTCTCACAATTCTTTGGGTTGACTGGACCCCACTGGACAGATTGGCGGCCATATGGTATCAATTAGGCCCAGCAAACGGAAACCTGGCTGCACACAGAACATCTCCAGCAGAATAGCCCACACTTCCTTATAACACGGCAACCTGGTTCCTCGCTGGATGAAAACAGAAGCTGCCAAGCATCTTAAGACATAGGCCCAGGTCTGCCAAGTAATCAATTCTACTGCACTCTATGCCAAAAGTCAGAAAGCCGGCTAGGACTCCCAAAAGAAAGGTAATGGAGGGAGGAAAGAAGGGGAGAACCGGTGTACTGATATTATAATATCAAAAAGAAAAGAAAACGCAGAAAGGACGACAGGTAAACCCACTGCAGCACTTGCAGTAGCATTGAGCGTTTTCTAAGGCCACGATTATGAAATAGCTCAGATTTGATCATTTAAATAACTGTCACTGTCTCAGAGCTGTGGCAGGTAAAGGCCCAGAATCAAGGTGTCAGCAAGACTGGTTTCTTTGAGGAGGGGGAATCCATCCCACACTTCTTGCCTGGCTTCTAGAAGGTATAAGCAACTGCTGTCTTTGGGTGACTTCAAGATGCATATCCTAAGTCTTAGATATCATCTACAATGGCTGTAATAACTTCATCTCACCTTGATTATGTCTGTAAAGAATAGGGCATAGTGGTACATGCCTTTATTCCCAGCACTCAGGAGGAAGGCAGAGACAAACTCTGTGAGTTTGAGGGCAGCCTGGTTTACATAGAGATGTCCACCAAAGCCAGGGCTATGTAGATAGACCCTGACTATATATATTTCCAGGTGTGTGTGTATGTGTGTGTGTGTGTGTGTGTGTGTGTGTGTGTGTGTGTGCGTGCGTGCGTGCATAATTTCTAGGGATGAATATATATATTTTTTCAAATACTGTCAGACTTGGCAGTACTGGGGAATAGGATTCCAACATATCATTTTTGGGAAAACACAGGCAGACATGTAACAGATATGGAGAGAGAAGTAGCAGGAAGCCTTGGCAGCCATCTTTGCAGGTCATTGACAAGAGAGGAAAATTCCCAAGGGATGCTTCTCTCTTACCTTCAGGAACAGATTGCTGGGGCAGGCAGGTTTACGTTAAAGCCAGGAACTTTATACCGAATCCTAGTGAGCAGTACCAGCAGCAGCAGCACCCTCCGTTACAGACTGTTTCTTCTCTCCCACCAGAGGAAGCAGAAGAGACACAATATGGGCTCTCCCTTCTACAAGGAAGTCAGGACAGTTTGACATTTCCCCCTTCATACGTGGCGTACAACCAGGCCAGAAAGCCAGTGGCCTGGAAAGCTCTGAATGACTGTAGGAACCCCAGACCTCTCTCCCTCACGTTTCTCAAAGCCTCTCACCTAGATTTGCTTACATGAGTGTTGTTTGTGCCCTGGCTTTTTGTCTGACCATCTTTGTTTATTCAGACCCTTCTACTCAGAGTTTAGGAATGTGGTCTTGGGCAAGAACCATGCCTCCTTGTCAATGGCCATCACTGCCACCATCTATCCTTCCATGGGCATGTCGTCTTCCTGTCACCCAACCAGAAATTTTCATCCACTTACAGCCTAAATCATAGCCATTACCTGGGATTTGGGGGGTAAAAAAAAATACCAACCTAAGGATGGTGCCTCAAATCACATTAATTAAAAGAGACTCAGTCGGGGCTGGAGAGATGGCTCAGTGGTTAAGAGCACTGACTGCTCTTCCAGAGGTCCTGAGTTCAAATCCCAGTAACCACATGGTGGCTCACAGCCATCCGTAAGGAGATCTGATGCCCTCTTCTGGTGTGTCTGAAGACAGCTACAGTGTACTTACATATAATAAATGAATAAATCTTTAAAAAAAAAAAAGAGAGAGAGAGACTCGGTCAAGGGAAGGCGGGCAGAGAGGGAATATGGAGAATGGAGAAGGCACTCACTCATTCAGCTCCTTTCCTCATATGGACCCAAGTACCTCAAAAGAAATAGACACGTGGAACAAGAGGCCTTTCAATGTTCCCACACCATGCACAGCTCTTCTCACTGCTGAGGTAACCCCCATGTTCTGAAGATCTGTGGAATATGCACTCACTCAGGAGGTCTGTTCTGATTCCTGAACCATACCCACCCAGCATGCTGGGCCATTGATGTCATCAGCATCGATGACTGTCCCAAACACGGGTGCATTCAGAACACTGCACATCCTAGGCTCCGGTGAAACAAACAAATCTGGTCACAGTGTGTGTCAGCAACCTGACCCCTCCCACACTCGGGGGTGGGGGTGGGGGGGTCTTGTTGACAGGCTTGCACCACAACCTGTGTGTCAATATGGAGTAAACAGGATGGGCTGATGGCTGTGCCACCCACCAACTAAA
>NC_046158.1:111208713-111211213 GCF_011064425.1 Rattus rattus | reverse complement strand
CTGTGTGTAGGTAGTAAGGCTATGGAATCACTAGGCCATGTCCCTAGGGACTGCGTTTTGCCCCAGCCCTTCTTGTCACTACCCTACTCTGCTTCCTGTGTGCTAAGCTGTGAGCCTTTCCACCATGACAGACTAAAACCATGTACAAAAGAAGTCTTTCACCTGGACAGTGGTGGCACATGCCTTTAATCCTAGCCCTCGGGAAGCATAGGTAGGTGGATCTCTGAGTTCAAAGCCAGCCTGATCTACATAGAGTTTTAGGACAGCTAGAGCTACGTGGAGAAACCCTATCTGAAAAAACAACCAAAAAAAAGTCTTTCTTCCTTTGACATAAGTTACTTATGTCAAGTACTCTGTCATAGTGATGTAGAAGTCACACACAGACAACACATCGGTTCCACATCTGCTTGACTTATTTTATTATTTAAATGTATATCCTATTTCATCTAACCTGATTGATCTTGTATTATTTTAAGGTTATAATATATTATTTTGAGGTTATATTATTCTGAAGTGAGGTCTATTGAAAAGAAAACTAGTGGGCCAGTACGATGGCTCAATGAGTAATGTGTAAACAAATAATACTTGTAATACTTGAAATAAATTGTTTTAATGCTGTCAATAAAAACCATGATGCAACACTGTCTTTAATGTATCTCTTTTTTAGCACATGAGAGAGAGAGAGAGAGTGTGTGTGTGTGTGTGTGTGGTGTGTGTGTGTGTGTGTGTGTGTGTGTGTATACATGGGCATACAGGACTTGTATGGAGACAAGAAGACAACTTAGGGGAGTCAGTGCTCTCCCTCCTCACATTTCTGGGGACAGAACTCAGGTTGTAACACTTGGTAGTAAGGGTCTAAGCTGCTGAGCCATTTCACAGGTCCATGGCATGATACTTCCCAAGCTTAGATGCTAATCTCATTGAAAGAGCTTTTCTATACTTATTTAAACAATTGTACCTCAAAGGATACCTCGTTAAATCTAAAATGCCTTCCAAGTTAATATTAGCCTCACTTCAGAGAGCTTGGGTTTTTTTTTGAAGATTTATTTATTATTTTATTATATATGAGTACACTGTTGCTCTCTTCAGACACACCAGAAGAGGACATCAGATGTTATTACAGATGGTTGTGAGCCACCATGTGGTTGCTGGGAATTGAACTCAGGATCTCTGGAAGAGCAGTCAGTGCTCTTAACCGCTGAGCCATCTCTCCAGCCCCACTTAGGATCTTTAAAACTAATAACCTTTTTTATTTTAGAAGTTTGAGTTAAAAATTGATAGAAAGTAACGTTTCCATGTGTGTTATCTGACCCCTTCCTATCTTTAACATTATTGCACTAGTGTGATACGCTTGTTAAAGCTGATGAGCCCAGGTTAATGAGGAGAGTCCAGTTTCTGTTAGAGCTCTTTCTTCATATTGTATATTTTATGAGTTTTGACAAACATGACTAACAGACATCTAGTGTGCTGGCTAAACTTAAGTCAACTTGACACAAACTAGAGTTACCTGAAAAGAAGAAACTGCAATTGAGAAAATGCCTCCATAGAATCTAGCTGTAGGACATTTTCTTAATTAGTGATTGATGGGGGAAGGGCCCAGCCCATTGTGGGTGGTGCCACCCCTGGGCTGGTGGTCCTCAGCTCCTTAAGAAAGCAGCTGAGGTTGGGGATTTAGCTCAGTGGTAGAGCACTTGCCTAGCAAGCGCGAGGCCCCGGGTTCAGTCCCCAGCTCCGAAAAAAAGAAAAAAAAAAGAAAGCAGGCTGAGCAAGCCATGAGGAGCAAGTCAGTAAGCAGCACCCCTCCATGGCCTCTGCATCAGCTCCTGCTTCAGTTCCTGCCCTGTGTGAGTTCCTGTCCTGACTTCCTTTAATGAACAGTGCTGTGGAAATGGAAGCAAAATAATCTTTTCCTCCCCAACTTGCTTTTTGGTCATGGTGTTTCATCACAGCGATAGAAACCCTAACTAAGACATACAGCACTGTAGTTCTTACAGAATAATAGTTTTGCTATCCTAAAAGTTCGCTTGGTCCACCCAGCATGCCTCCTTCCTTTCGAGACCCTGGCAACTACAGATCATCTCACCGTCTCTACAGCTTTGCCTTTTTCAGAACCTCACAGTTTGAATCATGTTACCTTGTTCGCTGCTCATCTTACCGAGTCTCGGTGCTTTTGGTAAACCTACTGTACTTTTAAAACAGTATCTGAAGGTATTTTCCACACTGGAATGCAAGTTCTTGAGTTGCTCAGGGGTTATCTTATATCCTCATATGGATATAGAAGGAAGTTTGATACGTGGGAGAGAAGGGAATCAAATGTGTTCATTTGATCCAGTATTTAGCAAAACAGGTGGAAAACTCATCAGCTACAGGGGGAACTGTCTGGGAATCCCGCTGGACAGCCACAAATGAATCTGCTGTGGGGTGGTGTGTGGGCGGGTGGTGGTGAATCATAAGGTAAATTGCACAGCTGTGGAACTGATGATGTATTGTTGTCTACGTG
>NC_046158.1:110169447-110288613 GCF_011064425.1 Rattus rattus | reverse complement strand
GGAGTAGGTGTGTCACTTGGGTGTTTCAATGCCCACTCTTAAATCAACTTGGAAATGTTCTGCTGTTTATGGATGGACTTGCTACATCTGCAACATGAAATTTTATCTATTTTGTTTCTAGACTATAGACACATTATCAATCATTTTGTCATTTTATCTTTTCCTTCATACAGTTTAGAAATGTAATTTTCACATTTGGAAGTGTAAAAACAGGTACTACGTTAATCAAAATGTAGAGAATATACAATTATGATATTGTATGATATATGATTAGCTTATGATATATAATCTTGGTAGCAATTAAAAATGTATGCTTTATTAAACGATGAGTATGAAATCTAGTCAAAGTTCTCAGCAAGATGTTGCAAATGTAAAGAGAGAACTGGACCAATGCATGAAACACTTGTGCAATCCTCAATGCCTGAAGTTGATCCACATAGCCACGTAAGTATCAAGAACACCAACTCTCAATAGGAAGAACAGATTTTTTTAAATACATTGTATCTAATGTAAATAAAATGTTGTCAAATCAATTACATACAAAAATCAGCTACATAAAAAAAATTCACTGAAGTAAACTAAGCCTGATGGTATTTGTGTAAGATAGCTCATTAGTGTGGGACCACATGCTATCATCATCACAAACTGTCAAAACAAACACCGCCCTATTAGTTCATAAAACAATTTTGATTTCTAAATATGAAAGCAAGCTGAAATTGTTGCTATTTTCCATAAAGGACTTTTCTCATCAGCCATTTTCTTGGCAGAGTTTGTTATACTCCAAATGAAAACTTAAACGAAATGGCCAAAAATACAAGGGCAAATATATATGCATTTATAGTATTACTTCCTGTTATAATTTAAATGAAAAGTTTTAATTATTCTGCAGTTATCTTTTAGTATGTAATGCTTCTAAGAGTTTAGACCACCTCCATCCTACTTTAGTGGTAACATATGCAAATGAGCAGTTACAGAGTGGACCAGGAATATGCAGTACAAAATGAGCAGATCTAGAAATACCAGAGTTCAGATAAGGGGCTATAAACTTCCAGCATCTATAGATTCATGAGTGTAGCCCTAGTAGAAAGAAATTTAAACTGAGAGTTAAAGCATATACAAGAACCACTGGACAGGGTAAGGCAGTAGAGAGCAGACCCAGAAGGCAGAAGGGCTTCAAAGTAGGAAGTATTGCATTAGTCACTGTGGCTGCTATAAAGAGTAAAACACTCTTGGGACAGGACTGTGCTCGATATTACATTCTAATGGCGTCGGGTCTCTAACCTGCAATATCCTTTAACAAGCATTCTTTTTAACTTTTATAAGACACAAATTCACAGTTAGGATGCCTTCCCACTGCCCTGAGTGTTTAGACCCTCTACCCTGCCTGACTGCGAGGATAATTGCTGCATTGTTCATACAATAACTTCAGAAAATAACCAAAGAAATTAATTGCCTTTATTATGGGGCACTTGCTCTGTAGATTCTTTTCCTTGTTGATTAATTTTCCTTGTTAATATAACTGATTTAGAATTATGTAGCCATTTGTAGTACACCGATGAAAAATTTGTCAGGTTAGTTGCAAGCAGTATTGATTAAGGGAGGAAGCTCTACCTTGAATGTAGGTGTCTTCATCTCATGGGCAGGGGATCCAGCTGGGAGAAAGGTGAGGAGAAAGATAGAACAGACCCTCATGCCCCTCTCTCCACTTCTTCTGTGATGTGAGCAGCTTCAACCGGTCACTCCCACTACTGCGCTCTTCCCTCATGCCTTCTCTGTTCTGAAACTCTGATCCTAAATAGGGCTTCTTTGATTTTTTTTTTGTCTCAGGCATTTTGTCATCCTAAAAAAGAAAGACATTAATATACAAACTCTATCATCTTTAATCTTATAATAACTAAAAATATAGGTATCATTCATTCTATTTGAAACATAGATAAGTCGAGGTCCAGGGCATCTGAAAATTTGCATAGTGTCATACCAAAAGGCAAAGTGGGAACATTAGTTACATTCTTTTCCCCAGAGTTTTTATTTTGGCTGCTTATTCACTTGAGGCCCTGTTTCCTCTCTCCTCACACTCATTATGTGTCTGAGAATAACCCCAAACCTGCTTCTGTCTTCCACACGTGTGCTCCACTCTGCTCGTTTCTTTCAATTAATCTCATGTATGAAACCATGAAATATTTGTTGGGAATGGACTGCAGGGGTCCAGCACTTAGAACGCAGAGCCTACAGCTGTTCTGTCACAGAAAAACACTGTTTTAAAATTCCATTTAGCCATGGAGTTCAGTACAGACTTCACTCCTTTGCCACAGCCCTTGAAGCAACTCTTCCTCACAGCTCCCATCCCTTGGAGCTATGCTATTTTACCTACTTAAAAACCCCCGGCATCTCTTAGTAAGTTAATGCCAATGAACAGTTAGAGTGACTGTCACTCCTTGAAACTGTTTCATTGATCTTCCCTCAGGTATAAAATAAAGAGTCCACTGATTCCTATTTTTAGGGGTGGTTATTAGAATTCAATAACATGGCGTTAAATGACTATATATCACCCAGCAAAACTATTTTAACTCCTCTCCTAGGCTTTCAAACATTACATCATTCTAAGTTCTCTGGGCCAGGTTATATTGATGTCAGCTTTTAAGAAGTTTATTGCCAATTATCATATCAACACAGGTTACTCTCTGAAGCAGTCATAGACAACACTAACATAACATTAACAAAATGCTAACAAGTTAGCTATATTCATATGTATACTTCCCTACACAAAACTATATTCTGTCATTAAATATATATTCGATTTATCTCTCATTTTCTGGATAGGAACTTCTTTGTACACTCAACACTACTATGGTAGAAACAATGTAAAGGTTTACATGCTCCAAAGAGTGAGTTCACACTGCTTTCCAGGGAAGGGACCGCAAGGAGTCCCCATTGTCTCTGGCTTCCAGTCACTTAGTTCTCAAAGGGAAAACAGAGATGAAAAATATGCCCAAAGGGAACCCCAGGCCTTAGTGAAACCATCTTCCCACTGTGCTGCTCGGGCTGAGTTGATTTGAAGAATACAGTATTTCAGGATGGTGCCAGCCAGGGAGGCAAATGTCAAAGTAATTAATGTATACTGTCCCCAGTACACTGAGCACCAAGCTCACCCTCAAGGCACTTTTCTCTTACAATGCTCAAGAGGAAGTTCTCAGTTCAGCCCCACCACTCTACAAGATAGACTAGGAAATACTTAAATACTTCTATTACTTCTGACTGAGTTCTTGCCTTCCTTGGCAGTGCCAAACTGGAGATGACCTTTAAGACTGAGGGTTGGAACAGAATGCAGGTATTATTAGTTTTGGAATTATCCAGGTATCACCCCCAATTATCTGGGGCAGAACTGTAGGGAGAAACTCGTGTGTGTGTGTGTGTGTGTGTGTGTGTGTGTGTGTGTGTGTGTGTGTGTGCCATAAAGTGTTCTCAAACCAGAGATATTATATATATAATATAAAATTACATTAAATAATGTATTGTATTAATAATAAATTAATAATTAATGTATTATTATCTGTGACTTGTGAACAACTTATGCCCTTCTCTGTTATATTTAATTGCTTCCGTGTTTGATTTGCATGGCTTTCTACCTATTTCTAGTTGCCAGATGAGACTTTTAAACTTTCCAAATTTGATTTCAAAATCGAACCCTAAATATTAACTCTTTCCCATATGCCTCAGCCTAAAAAACAGGAACAGTGTTCCCTTCAATGTTCTCTTTGTGCTATCCTCTCAGCTCTTTCAAATGGCTAAGTGTGAATTGCATTGGACCAGTTGTCTAGTGTTGCACAAGACTGCAAAACAAGTATTGTCCCAAGCTACCAGCTTAACATAATGAACAGGTGGGTAGTACTCAGTGTTACAGGACAGTGTTTCAATGTGATACATTTGTTATCTATTGTTGGATAACAAATCATCTCCAGATGTTGCAACTTAAAGCCATACACTTTTGCCATGTCATAGTTTGTTTAGTTCAGAAATCTGGTACAGCTTATCAGGGTCCTCTGACTCAAATACATTTGATATATTGGCTGAAGCTACAGTAGCAACAACATGGATCTGAGGGGGAAACCAAAATTCCACTGCTTCCTGAGTGCCTGGAAACATCAGTGCCTTGGCAGGTGTGAGACTTGTTACACAAAAGATGCTTCTACCATAGTAAAGGTTAAGAGAAGGGGGATCAAAAATGAAAACGGAAACCAATTGCAGTTCTGTAATATAATCTTGGAAGAAATGTTACATCATATTTGCTACATTCTGTTTATTTGAAAGAATTAACTAGGTCCAGTCCACATATGCACATGTGTGACTGTTTAGTGTCACACAAGGGCATAAACGTCTACCCACAACTGCCTTCCGCTGCTTCGATTCTTCTTGTCCTTACTAGATTCATCATCTCTCTGTGGGACAGCAGACTAAACAGGGATTCCTTTGTCCCTTTACATTCTGTCCTGGACCCCACTAGGATGATGCAGACCACGGTCAAAAAGATCTTCCCTTTGCAGCTAAATCTTGAAACATCTTCTCAAATATGTCTAGACCTGTGTTTCCTATGTGATTCCAAATTCAATCCAGTTAGCAAATGGCATTGAAGTTTGGCCATTGAAGGTAGAGACATTCTTTGAGCATTTCTTAAAATAGTGTAGGAAATTATGTTGGGTTTGTCACGGGGATGACATAAGTTCAAGGAAACTAATGAATTCCCCAACCCTCAACTGGCACAATGCATTTTGTAGCTCAAGGTATTGTTGTGATGATGCCATATTCTAGATGTGATTCTTTTTTTAAAAAAGACTTATTTATTTTATAAGAGAGCCAAAAATGGATCCAGAATGCACTCAGGTACCTGTCAATATTATCATCTCAGCATACAGTCTTGAGGCAGTTATCTACCCACTTAATGAGCATTCCCAATTTTCAAACATTTTGTTATTCATCCTCTGTCAATACCATTTCTGTCAGAATTCATGGAAATATTGTCCGTGTAGATCAGCATTTCCCATTGAAAGCAACAATGCAAATTTGAAGGAGAAAATCCTTCATTTCTGAAACACTATCACTTTAGTTGCTGATAATTTGATATACCTGAGTCCTGTATATTACTCTCAAATATGCAAAAATTGGAAATTATTCAACAAGTCGATAAATCAAAAATAAGCAAATGGGGAGAGCTGTAATGACTCATGTAACATCAGCATGCCATGATTTAACATACATACAGATGTGAACATGCAGAAACTTTATGTGCATAATTATGCAAAGTAATGCTACCTATGTCTAAATATAACATAACACATAAATTATATAATGTACATGGATTTGAATGCACTAGAAGTAATATAATCCACCTAGGAATAAGCACACCTAGCACACAGATATTGGTTTCTATTTTTATTCTTCAATAAAAAAAATCAAGGCTCACTGGGAAATTATAGATGTTAATGTGGGACAAGATATATAAAAGATGAGACTAGATTATATTTTAGTATAAAAGCCCAAGATCTAGGGCTGAAAAGATGGGTCAGCAGTTAACAGTAATCTTTACAAGGACCTGGTATCAGCTCCCAGCATGCATTTCAGGTAGCCATAGCTATGCTGTTTGAGTTCTAGGAGAACTGTCACACTCCTATGTCCTCTACAGGCACCCATAATTGTGCACACACATAAACAAACACACACACACACACACACACACACAGAGAGAGAGAGAGAGAGAGAGAGAGAGAGAGAGAGAGGAATCTGAAAAATACCCAGGTGCTGAAAACTGCATAAATGAAACCATATAATCATAGGAATATGAAACAGCAGACAATTAAAAGAGGTCCCAATCATGAAGTGGTTTGAAATATAAAAAGAAGTAATTTAGTGCCAGATTTTAACTCCCGTTGTAAAGTTTATAGCCTATGATAATACAATAGCTTGATGAGACAAACAAATGGGTAAAAAAAAGAAGTGGCAAATCTCCCATCCTGGATTCTGAGTAATTTATGTAGCTTCTCTATAGCCAGTATGAACCCCTGTGTTCTAAGCACTAGGATAATGTTTATCAACTTACAGAGTACAATCTGGAAAAGGGAAAATATTGCTAATCTGCCGAGGATGAATCTGACAAAAATAAATTGGGCAGGTCATCCAATTCAGTCTAAACAACAATAAAAGTGATGGGCTGCACCATTAATGTAATGCAAACATTATTGCTGTAATGAGAATACCATTGATGCAATCGGTGAGAACCGATCTTGGTTTCCTTTACTGAAAAGAAATATTTCCCATACAATATATTTTGATTTCGGTTTGCCCCGTCCAAAATCTTCTTTGATCATCTCTACCTCTCCTCCCACCCAATCTACACCCATTCTCTCTCGTTAAAAACCAAACAGGTATGTAAAAAATTAATAACAAAATAAAATAGATCAAATCAAATCAAATAAGCTTGGTTGAAAAAAAAGCAAAACAAGAAGAGAGTCAAAGAGAAAGCACACAAAATGCACATAACACAGAGACATACATCTTCATACTCAAATAAGTACAGTAAAAACACAAAGCCATCATTTGCCTGCTACTGGGAGTCTTCCAACCTCCTCCATTGCCTCCTCTGGCTCAGTAGGAAAGGAGGCGCCTAATCTGACTGTAACTTGATATGCTGGGGCTGCACGATACCCATGGGAAGCCTGCTCTTTTCTGAAGAGAAAAGAAAAAGTAAATGGAATGGAGGAAGCAAGGAGGACTGGGAGGAGAGGACTAAAGTTAAACTATAGTCAGGATATAATATGAATGATGAATGATGAATGAATAAATGAATGAATGAATAAGTAAATTAACACAGCAATATGTGACAAAGAACATTCAACATTTACATTGCATTTGTTTTGTGTCTGCCCTCCATTGCCCTCCACCTAGGGCCTGCACCTAAAAATGGTTTGAGTATTTTGTAAGAGTGTTGGAGAAGACAAATACTTCCTTTGCGAGTGTGCATCAACTGGGGATAGCTTCTTAATTAGGGATGGGTTCTTGTGTCCACTTCTCCACTGAGAGCTGGGACCCCATCTGGTTCAAGCTGTGTAGTCACACATTGTCAATGAACCCAGGTGTATTTAGAAGACCTTGATTCTATTTTTTTAATCTTTATTAACTTGAGCATTTCTTATTTACATTTCGATTGTTATGCCCCTTCCTGGTTTCCTGGTCAACATCCCCCTAAACCCTTCCCCTCCCCATCTATATGGGCTTCCCCTCCCCATCCTCATCCCATTACCACCCTCCCCCAAACAATCACATTCACTGGGGATTCAGTCTTGGCAGGAATAAGGGCTTCCCCTTCTACTGGTGCTCTTACTAGGCTATTCATTGCTACCTATGAGGTTGGAGCCCAGGGTCAGTCCATGTATAGTCTTTGGGTAGTGGCTTAGTCCCTGGAAGTTCTCGTTGGTTGGCATTGTTGTTCATATGGGGTCTCGAACCCCTTCAAGCTCTTCCAGTCCTTTCTCTGATTCCGTTCTCAGTTCTGTGATTTGTTGCTGGCATTCACTTATGTATTTGCTGTATTCTGGGTGTGTCTCTCAGGAGAGATCTACATCCGGTTCCTGTAGGCCTGCACTTCTTTGCTTCATCCATCTTATCTAGTTTGGTGGCTGTATATGTATGGGCCACGTGTGGGGCAGGCTCTGAATGGGTGTTCCTTCTGCCTCTGTTCTAAACTTTGTCTCCCTATTCCCTGACTAGGGTATTCGTGTTCCCCTTTTAAAGAAGGAGTGAAGCATGAGCATTTTGGTCATCCTTCTTGAGTCTCATGTGTTCTGTGCATCTAGGGTAATTCAAGCATTTGGACTAATAGCTACTTATCAATGAGTGCATAGCATGGGTGTTTTTCTGTGATTGGGTTACCTCACTCAGGATGACATTTTACAGTTCCATTCATTTGCCTATGAAGTTCATAAAGTCATTGTTTTTGATAGCTGAGTAATATTCCATTGTGTAGATGTACCATATTTTTGTATCCATTCCTTTGTTGAAGAGCATCTGGGTTCTTTCCACCTTCTGGCTTTTATAAATAAGGCTGCTATGAACATAGTGGACCACGTGTCTTTGTTATACGTTGGGGCATCTTTTGGATATGTGCCCAAGAGAGGTAGAGCTGGGTCCTCAGGTAGTTCAATGTCCAATTTTCTGAGGAACCTCCAGACTGATTTCCAGAATCGTTGTACCAGTCTGCAATCCCACCAACAATGGAGGAGTGTTCCTCTTTCTCCACATCCTCACCAGCATTTGATGTCACCTGTGTTTTTGATCTTAGCTACTCTTACTGGTGTGAGGTGAAATCTCAGGGTTGTTTTAATTGCATTTCTCTTATGACTAAAGATGTTGAACATTTCTTTAGGTGTTTCTCAGCCATTCGGCATTCCTCAACTGTGAATTCTTTGTTTAGCTCTGAACCCCATTTTTAATAGGGTTATTTGTCTTCCTGCGATCTAACTTCTTGAGTTCTTTGAATATTTTGGATATAAGCCCTCTATCTGTTGTAGGATTGGTAAAAATCTTTTCCCAATCTGTTGGTTTTCATTTTGTCCTAACAACAGTGTCCTTTGCCTTACAAAGGCTTTGCCGTTTCATGAGATCCTGTTTGTCGATTCTTGATCTTAGAGCATAAGCCACTGGTGTTTTGTTCAGGAAATTTTCTCCAGTGCCCATGTGTTCGAGATGCTTCCCCACTTTTTCTTCTATTAGTTTGAGTGTATCTGGTTTGATGTGGAGGTCCTTGATCCACTTGGACTTAAGCTTTGTACAGGGTGATAAGAATGGATCAATATGCATTCTTCTACATACTGACCTCCATTTGAACCAGCACCATTTGCTGAAAATTCTGTCTTTTTTCCATTAGATGGTTTTGGCTCCTTTGTCAAAAATCAAGTGACCATAGGTGTGTGGGTTCATTTCTGGGTCTTCAATTCTATTCCACTGGTCTATCTGTCCGTCTCTGTACCAATACCATGCACTTTTTATCACTATTGCTCTGTAATACTGCTTGAGTTCAGGGATAGTGATCCCACTGGAAGTCCTTTTATTGTTGAGGATAGTTTTAGCTATCCTGGGTTATTTATTATTCCAGATGAATTTGTAAATTTTTCTGTCTAACTCTCTGAAGAATTGAATTGGTATTTGATGGGGATTGCATTTAATCTCTAGCTTGTTTTTGGTAAAATGGCCATTTTTACTATATTAATCCTGAAAATCCATGAGATGGGAGATCTTTACATCTTCTGAGGTCTTCTTCAATTTTTTTCTTCAGAGGCTTGAAGTTCTTATCATACAGATATTTTACTTGCCTGGTTGAAGTCACACCGGGATATTTTATATTATTTGGGACTATTATGAAGGGTGTTGTTTCCCTAATTTCTTTCTCAGCTTGTTTCTCTTTTGTGTAGATATTCGAGTTACTTTTATACCCAGCCACTTTGCTGAAGTTGTTTATCAGCTTTAGTAGTTCTCTGGTGGAACTTTTGGGGTCACTTAAATATACTATCATATCATCTGGAAATAGTGATATTTTGACTTCTTTTCCATTCTGTATCCCCTTGATCTCCTTTTGTTGTCTGATTGCTCTGGCTAGAACTTCAAGAACTATATTGAATAAATAGGAGAGACTGGGCAGCCTTGTCTAGTCCCTGATTTTAGTGGGATTGCTTCAACTTTCTCTCCATTTAGTTTAATGTTAGCTACTGATTTGCTATATATGGCTTTTACTATTTTTAGGTATGGTCCTTGAATTCCTATTCTTTCCAGGCTTTTATCATGAAGGGGTGTTGAATTTTGTCAAATGCTTTCTCAGCATCTAATGAAATGATCATGTGGTTTTGTTCTTTCAGTTTGTTTATATAATGGATTACATTGATGGTTTTGTGTATATTAAACCATCCCTGCATGCCTGGAATGAAGGCTACTTGATCTTGGTGGTTGATTGTTTTGATGTGCTCTTGGATTTGGTCTGCCAGAATTTTATTGAGTATTTTTACGTCGATATTCATAAGGAAAATTGGTCTGAAGTTCTCTTTCTTTGTTGGATCTTTGCGTGGTTTAGCTATAAGAGTAATTGTTGCTTCATAGAAGGAATTCAGTAATGCTCCATCTGTTTCAATTTTGTGGAATAGTTTGGATAGTATTGGTATGAGGTCTTCTATGGAGGTCTGATAGAATTCTGCACTTAACCCATTTGGACCTGGGTGCTTTTTTGGTGGGAGACCTTTAATGACTGCTTCTATTTCCTTAGGAGTTATGGGGTTGTTTAACTGGTTTATCTGTTCCTGATTTAACTTCGGTACCTGGTATCTGTCTAGGAAATTGTCGATTTCCTGCAGACTTTCAAGTTTTGTTGAATATAGGCTTTTATAGTAAGATCTGATGATTTTTTGAATTTCCTCTGATTCTGTAGTTATGTCTCCCTTTTCATTTCTGATTTTGTTAATTTGGATACACTCTCTGTGTCTTCTCATTAGTCTGGCTAAGGGTTTATCTATCTTGTTGATTTTCTCAAAGAACCAACTTTTGGTTCTGTAGATTTGTGTGGTCCTTTTTGTTTCTACTTGGTTGATTTCAGCTCTGAGTTTGATTATTTCCTGCCTTCTACTCTTCCTGGGTATATTTCCTTCTTTTTGTTCTCGAGCTTTTAGGTGTGCTGTCAAGCTGCTGATATATGCTCTCTCCTGTCTCTTTCTGCAGGCATTCAGAGCTATGAGTTTTCCTCTTAGCACAGCTTTCATTGTGTCCCATAAGTTTGGGTATGTTGTACCTTTCATTTTCACTAAATTCTAAGAAGTCTTTAATTTCTTTCTTTATTTCTTCCTTGGCTAGGTTATCATTTAGTAGAGCATTGTTCAACTTCCATGTATATGTGGACATTCCTCCCTTATTATTATTGAAGACCAGCTTTAGCCTGTGGTGGTCTGATAGGACACATGGTATTATTTCTATCTTTCTGTATCTATTGAGGCCTGTTTTATGACCAATTATATGGTCACTTTTGGAGAAAGTACCATGAGGTGATGAGAAGAAGGTATATCCTTTTGTTTTAGAATAGAATATTCTATAAATATCTGTTAAGTCCATTTGGTTCATGACGTCTCTTAGTCTGTCTTTATCTGTTTAATTTCTGTTTCCATGATCTGTCCATTGATAAGAGTGGGGTGTTGAAATCTTCTACTATTATTGTGTGATGTGCAATGTGTGCTTTGAGCTTTAGTAAGGTTTCTTTTATGTATGTAGGTGCCCTTGTATTTGGAGCATAGATATTTAGGATTGAGAGTTCATCTTGGTGGATTTTTCCTTTGATGAATATGAAGTGTCCTTCCTTATCTTTTTTGATGACTTTTAGTTGAAAATTTATTTTATTCGATATTAGAATGGCTACTCCAGCCTCCTTCTTCAGACCATTTGCTTGGAAAGTTGTTTTCCAGCCTTTCACTCTGAGGTAGTGGCTGTCTTTGTCTCTGAGGTGTGTTTCCTGTTGGCAGCAGGATGCAGGGTCCTCGTTGCGTATCCAGTTTGTTAATCTCTTTCTTTTTATTGAGGAGTTGAGACCATTGATGTTGAGAGATATTAAGGAATAGTGATTATTGCTTCCTGTTATATTCATATTTGGATGTGAGATTATGTTTGTGTGCTTTTCTTCTCTTTGTTTTGTTGTCAAGACGATTAGTTTCTTGCTTTTTCTAGGGTGTAGCTTGCCTCCTTATGTTCGGCTTTACCATTTATTATCCTTTGTAGCACTGGATTTGTTGAAAGATATTGGGTAAATTTGGTTTTGACATGCAATATCTTAGTTTCTCCATCTATGTTAATTGAGAGTTTTGCAGAATACAGTAACCTGGGCTGGCATTTGTGTTCTCTTAGGGTCTGTATGACATCTGTCCAGGATCTTCTGGCTTTCATAGTCTCTAGTGTGAAGTCTGGTGTGATTCTGATAGGTCTGCCTTTATATGTTACTTGACCTTTTTCCCTTACTGCTTTTAATATTCTTTCTTTATTTTGTGCATTTGGTGTTTTGACTATTACATGACAGGAAGATTTTCTTTTCTGGTCCAATCTATTTGGAGTTCTGTTGTCTTCTTGCATGTTTATAGGCATCTCTTTCTTTAGGTTAGAGAAGTTTTCTTCTATGATTTTGTTGAAGATATATAATGGTCCTTTGAGCTGGGAGTCTTCACTCTCTTCTATACCTATTATCCTTAGATTTGATCTTCTATTGAGTCCTGGATTTCCTGTATGTTTTGGACCAGTAACTTTTTCCGTTTTACATTATCTTTGACAGTTGTGTCAATGATTTCTATGGAGTCTTCTGCTCCTGAGATCCTCTCTTCTATCTCTTGTATTCTGTTGGTGATGTTTGTATCTATGGCTCCTTGTCTCTTCCTTTGGTTTTCTATATCCAGGGTTGTTTCCCTGTGTCCTTTCTTTATTGCTTCTATTTCCATTTTTAATTCCTTCACCTGTTTGATTGTGTTTTCCCGGAATTCTTTCAGGGATTTTTGTGATTCCTCTCTATAGGCTTCTACTTGTTTATTTATGTTTTCCTGCATTTCTCTAAGGGAGTTCTTCATGTCTTTCTTGAAGTCCTCCATCATGATGATCAAATGTGATTTTATATCTGGATCATGCTTTTCTGGTGTGTTTGGATATTCAGTGTTTGCTTTGGTGGGAGAATTTGGCTCTGATGATGCCATGTAGTCTTTGTTTCTGTCGCTTGGGTTCCTGCACGTGCCTCTCGCCATCATGTTGTCTCTGGTGTTACCTTGTTCTGCTATTTCTGACAGTGGCTAGACCGTCCTATAGGCCTGTGTGTCAGCAGTGTTGTAGACCTGTTTTCCTGTTTTCTTTCAGCCAGTTATGGGAACAGAGTGTTCTGCTTTCAGGCATGTAGTCTTTCCTGTCTACTGGTCTTCAGCTGTTCCTGTGGGCCTATGTCCTGAGTCCACCAGGCAGGTTGCTTGGAGCAGGAAAGTTAGACTTACCTGTGTTCCCATGGCTCAAGTTGCTCGTGGGGCACTGCTTTTGAGCTCTCTGTGAGGGTGGCAACCAGGAGGGCCTGTGCTGCCTTTTCCTGGAGCCCCCGTGCACTGGGGTCGCAGATGGTGTTAGGTGTTTTCCTCTGGAGTCAGAAATGTGGGCAGAGTGTAGTCTCTTCTGACTTCCCAGGCGTGTCTGCCCCTCTGAAGGTTTAGCTCTCCCTCACATGGGATTTGGGGTCAGAGAACTGTTGACCAGGTCCCTTCAGGTCTGGGCAGTGTGTGGACCTCTCTAGACACTTTTTTGCATAGGCTTCTGTGGATATAGTGTTCCAGTAGCTTCTTGGTGGAATATTTATGGGGAAACATCTACATACAGCCCCCCATCTATGAACTGCTCAAGCATGTGAAGGAGTTGGTCCTGCAGATCCAAAGCTACAGGATCACCATGACTCAGGGTAACAACAGAATATCCTCAAGACCTTGATTCTTTTTGATTCTTTTCTTTTCTTTTTTTTTTTTTGTTTTTGATTTTGATTTTGTTTTTCCTTCTCCATCGGTAACATGGAGTACCTTAGAGTATCCTTCTCCATCTAAGGTATCATGGAGTACCTTAGAGTACCTTCTAAGACCATGAACACTAGTAAGTCAGGATCTAGACTGCAGATAGCCACCAGCTTGAGTTTTTCAAGTTCAATAACATATATAATTGCTGTCTTCAGCAATAGGCTGCTACCATGAGTTTGTGGAGAGCAATCAGTAGGTTTGACAATAGCCTGGGTCGTTTGGAGTCTCTGTAGGACCCATATGGTCAATAATTCAATTAGATCTAACCCACTCCTGAAGCTAGAGGTTTATTTGGTGAGAAGAGATGCCTATACGGTGCTTTCTCTCTCCTTTTATTTGATAATTCTATTTAGATTTCTTTCATACTTGTATATATTTTAGGAAACTTGTACTGTAGTAGGCTTCCATGTAACCCCTCACAGGACTATTAGTTTTAGCTCTCAGTCTGTATTCCCCCTAGCTCTCCTATTCCCACATATTTATTATGTTGCCAAATGTCCCTTGTGCACCAAGTCTCTTCAAGACGTTTTTTAGAAGGGCTATTTAATTTTGTCCAAAGCCTTTCAGCATATAATAAGATGAACATATGGCTTTATTATCTTTCAGACTGTTTATATTGTGGATTGCTTTTATCAATTTACATATGTTGACCAATCTTTATATATCTGGTTGATATATATCTGGTTTATATATCTTCTTGATACCTGATCATCTTTTTGATGGGCTCTTGGAGTCAGTTTGCCAGTTTTTTATTAAGGACTTTTAATCTATTTTCAGAAGGGAAACTTGTTTAAAATTCTTTGTTGGCTTTTTATATGGCTGAATCATCAGAGTAATAGTGGCCTTATAGAAAGATGTGGGTATTTTTCCTTCTGTTCCTATTTTGTGAAGTAATCTGAGGGGTATTGGCATTAATTCTTCTTTGAAAGTCTTGTAGAATTCTATACAAATACTATCTTTCCCTGTCCTGCTCCTCCTGTTGCAAGATTTTAATTATGTTTTTTTTTTCTATTTCATGAAGAGCCTCTTTGGATTTGCTGGCCTGGGATTGGTTCTTGAGTTTTCTTGGGTGTTGATAACATTTTCAGGTCAAAGTTCTCCTTGTAGCAATTTCTGTTAAGCTAGATTTGGAGTTAGTTACTGCTTAAATTTCTCTTCTAATTGAACATTTTTCTTGATATAATAATCTGAGCTGGCATGTGTGGTCTTTTATACTTTGTAGAATATCTGCCCCTGCCCGTTTGACTTTTTGTTAAAAAAGAAAGTCAGATATCATGCTAGTAGGTAGGTTTATGTGTATCACTTATGAACTTTTTCTGGCGACTTTTAATATTCTTACTTTGTTCTGTATGTTTAATGTTTTGATTATTATGTGTCTTGAGGGATTTCCTTTTTGGCCCAGTCTTTTAAATGTTCTGTATAGTTCTTATACCTTTATAGGCACCTCCTTCTGTAAGGTGGATATATTTTCTTCTATGATTTTGTTGAAAATATTTTCTGTGCTTTTGACCTGTTTCTTCTCTTTCTTCTGTTTCAATTATTTGTAAGTTTCTTTTTTCTTTCTTTTCATAATGTCCAAGATTTCCTGAATGTTTTGTTCTAGGATTTTTTTTAGATTTAACATTTTCATTGACCAAATTATCTATTCCATCAACCATGTTTCCAATATCTGAGATTCTTTCTGCCATCTCTTATTTTCTGTTTGTGAAGCTTACCTCTATGGTTTCTGTTTGACTGCCTAAAATTTTCATTTCCACTTTTACTTGAGTTTGGAATTTCTTCAGTGGCTATTCCTAATCTCATGTCTTCAATTCTTTTCTTCATGTAATTTTACTCTACATGTTTTCATAGATTTTATTAATGATTTTGTTCTTATCCTCTTGAAAGCCCTTAAACTTATTCATAATAGTTATTTTTGGAGTCCTTGCTTTGTGTTGTAGCTATCTTGAATTTCTAGGATTTACTTAGTAGGTGTGTTGGTTTCTAGTGGAGACATATTAATTTTGTTTTCATGTCAGTGCCTCATAGGCATATAGGTTTTGAATAGTTGTAATACTAGGTATTGACATCTGATCTTACTTTAGTTGAATGATGGTTCTACTCCTTGCTTTCTGATGTCCTCTCTTGAACTTCAGACAGTATGGTAGCTGTAGGTTGCCTGATAGGTAGTACTTTTAAGTTCCTCCCAGGTGTGGCCATTGGGGGTCCTAGATAGAAAGTGTTTTAATTATTAGGAGGTGACATGAAGGAATGAGAATGGTCTAGATGCCGGTGATGAGAGGATGCAGAGGAGGGATGAAATCTGGGTCTGCCATGAGGATATGCCAAGTCACCAGGGAATGGTATGGAGAGCTACTGAGATGTATTATCCAAGCCAGGTGTGTACTGGGCTGGACTTCAGGGAGGGAAGCTTAGATGGGATGGGTGGGTACAAGCAAAGGTTTTGGTTGGCAGTGTGTACAAGGGTAAAGAAAACACACGAATGAACCTGGTAATAGCTTCACAGAATTGGTTCAGTTTATTGTGGGAGAACAAAGGTTGTGTAAACCTTTGGAGTTGAGTAGGGGCTATGGAGTGACTGTACATTATTAGCTAGGACCAGGGCACTGGGGATGTCTCATTTTCATGAGGAATTCCATGGCTGCTTAATGTGGCCTTATTAGAGGAAAGGAAATGAATCTGGCTGTCAGCTACATGACCTCCACTGGTGAGGCAAGAGTGTGAAGACCAGGGCTACATGTACTGAGGCATGCAGGCCTGGAATGGTGGTGGTGGAGGAGAATGGATCATACTCCAAGCAGATCTCAGAATGAGATATCTGAGGTTTAAACAAGCCTTGACCTTACTCTTGCTACAGGCCTGATCCTTCCAGTCTCACGGCTCCCTCATCCTTTGGAGAGGGATGACAGACCGTTGGAGATGGTCTACTATAGAGTTGAGGTTGAAACTGAAGAATTGAAAATAGAGAATAAGAGAGTGAATATTGCTGTGGTAATTTTAGTGAGAATGGTCTTGATATGGTCATATATTTGAATGTTTACTCATCGGGGAGTGGTACTTCTTGAAAAAGATTAGGAAGTCTGGCCTCATTGCAGGAAGTGTGTCAGTGGGGGTGGGTTTTGAGCTTTCAAAGGCCCAAGTGAGACCTAGTATCTCTTTCTTCTTGTTTCCCGAAGAACCAGATGTAAAAATTCTTAGGTGCTTCTCAAGCACCATGTCTACCCGCATGTCGCCATGGCCTCTACCATATTTTAATAGATAAACCTCTGAAACTGTAAGCCTGCCCCAATTAAGTGCTTTTCTTTATAGGAATTGCCATAGTCATGGTGTCTCTTCAGAACATAGAAAACTGACTAAGACAATAGCTGTCCTGATAACCAGGCTTCATGACCAGTAAGTTCCCTGGTAGGCAGTGCCTCCAGATTTGGGTGACTAATAAAAAGGAATGGGGTAAGAGAGAAAGGCTGGATGAGATCTGTGGAATTCATGGGGAATGAGGACAGAGGAAGGAAATGCCTCAGCAGGTATTCTGCTACGGGGCTGTAGATAAGACTGCTTATTTTCTCCATAAAAGTTACTGTCTAATATGGAATATTACATTTGTAGTATATAGACTGACTAGCTCACACCTATAAGAGACTCCATTAACTAAACACTTAGTCTACAAATAAAGATAAAAATTGTTTGGTTTTTGTTTGTTGTTTGTTTGTTGTTTGTTTGTTGCCTCAGCACATATAGCTGCATGTGACAGTAACTGTCCAAAGACACTAGGAAGTAGACCAGAGTGATATCTGAAGATGATGTCAAGTTGTCAAAGTAGCTTCAGTGAGTAATAGAGTAATTGTTTCTGTTGATGTAATAACTAAACATACAGCAAAATTAATTCTTTTAATAGGCATTCAGCCAAAATAAACCAGTTTCAAAGAGAAAAGATGTGTGTTCCTTCCTAACAGAATTGTATTTTACCCATGTTTGTAATTGGAAGCTCTCCATTATCTATGCAAGCATTTTTATTTCCTTACCAAGTGACTATAATGTCACTTTCCAAGCCTCTATTTCTTCACTTACAAATTGTGGCTCAACCTTATTGAGTTCTTCCTGGATTTACAATAAAACAAACCCAGTTTGTTTGTAGAAATATGTCATCTGATGACAATGAGCATTGTTTGAGCTCAGGTGTAAATTAGAAAAGAAACTAAGTTTTGGTGGCAGAATAGCAGAACCACTTAGGAAGCAGGGGGAACATGATTCAAACGTACAATGCTGGATCAACTAGATTTCAAACTCTTGAGTGTGCTGGCCTCATGTTGAGGTCCAGAAATAACACAGGAGGGTCCGAGAGTGGGTTGATATGGGACTAGAAGTGTTGGGTGCCATATTGTCAGCATGTCTGTGGCATTATTTTTAAGAGTTATGATGGCAAATTTTAAAAGCTATTTTGGGTTTCAAAAAAATCACTGCTGTCACAGAAGTACAAGGCATATGATGATAAAAAATATTATCTCTATACCAACTGTAGAAAATGAGGATTCCTTGGCTTGCATCAGTTACAAACATGCACAATGGCTGTAAATCCCACACACAGCTGGCTTCTATACACCAGATGTTGGGTTAATCAGCATGTTTTGCACTTTTGATTGGTGTCAATTTACTGAAGTGAGACCTTCATCCTTCAAAGCTCTTTGCATACTCAGAGAGGATTTCTTGAAGCCATGTAGCTAGCTACATATGGTAATTATCTTCAGAAATATGCATTCTATGGGTAGAGAGATGGTTCATCTGTTAAAGGCTAGACTTACAACAAAAATATAAGAAATATGTATTCTTAAAGAAAAATAGATTATTAATTTGAATACATAGATGTCACTGACCTTATCCAGCTACCCTTCATGCTGACCACCACTCTGGAAGGTAAGTTCAATTTTCCTTCCTTTTTTCCCACTTTCTCTCCTTACTTCTATTATTACCTCCTCCCTCTTTCTTTTGCTCTCACTCTCATTTTCCTCTAAGTTATCTGATTATACATTTATTACTAAGGGCAGAACATAGAGGCAGAATTTTGAGTCATTAGAAAAACCAGAAAACTGAAAAACTTAAATCAAACCCTTCAGCTCTTATCCCTCAGCTGCCTCTTTCACAGGCTTCTCCTCTTTGACTGAGGTGATGGCATTTGTCAGGGCTGCCTGCCTCTTTTCCTTACAGACATACAAGGCTGGTGAACATCAATGTCAGTGAAAATTAGGGATGTTGCTATCTTCCCTAAAGGTTATCTTTACTGAAATGTGATGGATGCAACATCTCCTGGGAAATGTCATAATGACCCCTACCTATTACAGTTTCTAAGGAATCACACAATCCCTTTTAAATTGGGTGTAACTTTACTAGTCTTACTTTTTAAAAAAAGACTAAAGCAGACTTTCCATAAAAGAACACTTTTTATCTTTGGTGGTTAGACCAGAAATCAAAGGATAATAGAAGAGACAGGCTTTTAGTCCTAGCAGGCTGAGTAATAGTGAGAGGGTCTTGAGCAGAGATGGGCACATTCTGTTAGGATTTTTGAAGCTCACCTTACTGCTCCCTGAAACATGACCAGAGAAAATAACAGAAGTAGAGAGGGGAGCCTGAAGGCTTGTGCACTAAGACAGGTGAGCAATAGAACTTGTATCCAGGTGGCAAAGGTGATAAGAACCTTACTGCCAGGTGCTTTTAGAAGACTGAGTTTCCAAAAGCTTGTGGCTGACTATTACAGGGTATATGGGAGGTAGCCTTTAGATTTGGGTCCTTTCTCAGATCCCCAAAATGGATGATATGATTCTATGAAGAGAAAATTTAGGTATTGGTGAGTGTTGGGGCAAATTATTAACTTTAAGAATAGCAATTAATATAAAGCAAAGGCACAAACCTTTCTGTCCTTTCCCTAATTCATTGGTTCTCAGATTAGCCTGTTTAGCAGTACAGAAAAGACAGACTGAAGTTTGCCAGGGCTCTCCCAAAACAATGATGTAAATAAATTCCCAAGCGGATCAAGGTGATGATGTCCCTGTATCTCGACAGGTAGTTACAGTATGGAGCAAAGGGTGACCATCATGAGCTCATGGCAGTGTTGGATTCTGCGTATGGAAGGTGTTGTACAGCCATTTAATGTGGGATTAAAGAATTCATGCTGCAGGCAAGCTTGTGAAGACATGGGATATTGTAAGAGGAGCTGAAGCACTCCATTCTATGGGGAAGCTTTTTCTGTTCAGGAAGATAGTTCCCACAATCTTCAGAAAGTCTCTGAAATTGACTAGTTCCAGGAAGCACAGTTTTCTGACAGTCTTCTGTGCAGCCCAACTGGACCTTGTCTCTTTTGTGAGGCTTGGTTAATCTGAGAGAGTCCAGCCTAATGTTTTATCTGAATCCTGGTGCTTAGGATCAGGCCATGGTGCTTTCAAGGCAAATGTTACCAATGAATCTATCTCCCCAGTCCTCTGATTATTTTTGTACAACCACATTAAAAAATGTCTAAGACAGAGGAGAGTGGTATGTAGCATAAGTGTATGGGTAGCTTCTGCACTGTGTGTGTGTGTGTGTGTGTGTGTGTGTGTGTGTGTCTGTGTCTGTGTTTGTGTGTGTGTGTCTGTGATGGTGTGTCTGTGTGTATGGGGGTGTGTATGTGTGTATTTACACAGGGCTCCTGGTTATCTGAACTGGATTTCGTTAAAAGACATTTAAAGATACCTTAGCTGCACTTTGCCTGTGAGTCTCTCATATACTCGCTTGCTTCCCTTCTTCATTCCTCCCTACCTCCCTGCCTGTCTCCCTCCCTCCCTTCTTGCCCTACTTCTCTCCTTCTCTCTCCCTCTTTGCCTCATATCTTTCTCCTTTTTCTGTGCAGTTTCTTATCCTTTCAGATTAAATTAAACTGCTGTTGGGATCTGATCAATGAAAGAAGTTCTGAAGTGTTTTGAGTAGTCTCCAGCGACTTCATAATAGATAATTATCACAAATCATCAGACCACAGCAGAACTAAGTCAATCTCCATGAGATGAGTATGCCCAGACATTATAAATACTACCTACCTGAAGATGAAAATGTATGAAACAGGAGCCTTTATTAAGAAGGCTATGCATTTCCAGATAGATGTCTGGGAAGGAACCTGGGAATTCTGAATTTACTAACAACAGAGCCCATATTCTTTCCAAATGAAAGAACAAAATAAGGACACAACCACAGTCCAACACAGTGAACCAATGAGTTTTATTGGGGTTATTTACAAGAGAATGGGTGAGGGGTTACATAAAGAAATGACTCACTGACAGCTGCATCACCCAAAACTCATTCCAGTATGGTGACATCTCATGGAAGGTGGCTTCAAGTTAGACATCACATTCAAATTTTCAGTAGCATTTTCATTTGGGACCATGCTTCCATACAACAAATTTTGAAAGACTGACTGTATATAAATCAGAACAGTCTTGTCACAGCCTTCCAATCACCTTTCCATGAGCATAAGGGTTTACTCATGCCACAGGTACATCCATGTTTTTGCCTCATTTACTGCTCTAGGAGGACTGATTATTTAACTGGAGAAATAATTTTAGGTAATTAGATGTCTGATTAACCTTGGGGTTTTATGTGTAAGGTCCTTGTAAAGAAAAGATGGTGGAACACAGGAGTCCTTCCAAATATCTCTGAAGCTACATTATTTAGGCACCAATATTTCCTGTTCACCTCTGTGGCCAACACTGAATGAAAGATAGATGAAAGGACTAAGGGTGTCACAGGGGACAGATTTATCTAAGACATACCTATTAATTCAGACCTGAGGAACAGTCCTGAGGTGACTGATACCTCTGCTAGGTGAAACAGATGCTATCTGTGCCCTTGACAGTCACTGTACAGAAACTCAGCTTTCAGCCAGCACTTGCATTTCACTGAAGACTTCCCCTGGACTAGAACGTTCTCTTTGTAAACTCTCGTAACAGCCTTAATTTCCATTTCCTATCACCAGCAAGCATACCTCCAACTGGAACTGATGAGCACAAGTTTTCTGCATGGTTAGTATGATAATTCAGAGGCATATTCTACATTGAGCTTCAAGATATCCCCATTGAGAGGGGAACACAGTTGCCTGCCATTGGCGAAATCTATTTTGCTGGCTGCTGTTTTTTCCTTGCCTCACATTCCCATAACCATACCAATGTGTTTGCCTCTCATATAAACTTTTACATTGAAATCCTTACTTACTCCAGCCTTTAAGACATCAGGAAAGGGTGAGCTCTACAGCTCCAAGCTACAATTTAGGACCAGAGGTCGTTAGACAAAAGCAACCAGAGCCATGAATGTGTTTGCAGAACTTGTGTATACTATCTAGTTCATGTCAATGATGACTAGGGAAATTTGCCTGTCTGTAGAGGAGGGGCCAAGAGTGACCATGTAAAGGGAAAACAGATGCATCCAGCCTGCGGCCTCACACATCTGCTGGATGAGCAACGACTATAATTTTCCAGGAGGAGACAATAAAGAAATTCACATAAAACTTTTTATTGTGTAAGTGACACTAGTTATTATAGTCAGCAATCAGAAAGCTACCCTGAGGACAGAACTTTTCTGCCTATTAATGTAGAGAGAATGGCTAGCCTGCTTCCCAAGTCTCCAAATGTAACATTAGAGATGTTAGGATCCGTTCCAAAAAGAGTTATAGGACCAGCAAAATACAAGAAATATGTGTAGTACAGGAAAGATAATAAAATAAAGTCGAAGCATTTCAGAGCTCTTGGGGCAAATTGAATCCATGGGAATTGAAAAATAAAAGGTTTGGGAAAAAATACAGTCTTTGTAACAGATGATGAGACAATTATGTGTATCTCCTTTTTATGAAGGGTGAGTTCTTCTATGCCCAAATTTGTAGTTGAGGCATTTCCAAATATACAAAACATTATTTCATAAAAACTTACAATTTTGGTGCTAATCATCAGATTACCCTGTAAAGGTTTCTGATTCAGTGTGATTGTGGCCAATAATTGAGTGTAAGTGTTTAACAAGATTCTCTGTGAAATCCTTTCCACCTAAATATGTCTTCTAATTTTCCTTGGTATGGATGTAGGCCCTGTAGAGTTAGTATCTATGCAAAAGTTCAGCATACTGTTATCTTTCAATTATTTATAAACTAAACTTCAATATGGGACTATGGGCTCTGTACCAGCACCATAGTGTGTAAGAGCTGGAAAAGACCTAGGGGTCACATTAACTGCATTATCGTCATTACAGCTGTGTGTGTGTGTGTGTGTGTGTGTGTGTTTGTGTGTGTGTGTGTGTGTGTGTGTGTGTGTGTGTGTGGTGTTTTGACATTGTTATGGTATATTATTTGGATATGTTATTTAGCCAGTCCACTTGCTTAAACAAAAACTTGCATTTGCTTATGAACTCATCTCCCATGTCCCGATATGAATTATACTGAAACTTATTTCTTGTTTGTATTAGCGTCTAATCAGTGGAGAGGAAAGCAGTTCATCAGTCATGTAGGGCACAGGCTATTGCCATCTATTGGTTACAACCACTAGCATGTGGTGGAGATATTTTAGAAGTTGAAGTCAGAAATTTATTCAGATTGGTGAGTCTTAGCCATAGCGTCTCTATTGCAAGGATACTCACTGCTGTGCAAATGTCAATAAATAACATATAAATAATTGGCCCAGCTATGTTTTAATAGAACTTTATTTATACAATCAAAAGCTCACTTGAAGAGTGATATATCATCTCAGTGTAGGGTCTTCATTCATGGACAAACCACATAGAAGACCTGAATCATGTAGGAGATGTTTTCAGGGTCCATTCCAACTCATTTTGTAGGTGATATCACTACTACTAGGAACTGTGGGAAATATACTGAAAATAGAAGGGGAAAAAAGGCCTGTTAGTTTTGACATTCTGTTTTGACCACCTGAGAACTGATGGCCTTTTACAATGCAATCATTATAGAAAAGATTCTCTGAGAAATTCTCTGAGAATCTAAGCAATTAATTTAAAATGTCAGGATAATATGATTCCTCTGGGAATTAGGATCTTATTCTAAATCTACAAAGACTTTTTCTGTAAATTTCAGAGAAGCGTTATGTAAATAATTTCATGAAATCAACTACTTTCTTGAACTTGAGACTACCCATTCTGCTCCCCAGGTGGATAAAGTATATAATTATCAATTGAGAATTAAAGGGTTTCTACTAGGCTTCTGTTTATAAATCATTTCTAACTGAGTTATGACTTCTACAGAGGAGTAATAAATCTCTAATTTTAAAAGTTCATAATTATTTTCCTTACTGAACAATAGTCTTTATCCAATTATCAAATTAATGAGATTTTATACATCCAGAAATTTGGCTAAGAAGCCACATTTTATTTTCTTGATATTAGTTAAAGGTAAATATTTTTCAATTTACAATTTTCTCCATTAAATCTGGAAATAAAATATAGTGATTTTTTTAACCATTTAATGTCTATAAGTGATCATAGTTAGCAAAATTAACAGATCAAAAGAGCTAAATAGACATAAATGAAACTTTACCAAACATACTCACTCACCACAAGAGAAAAAAGATAAGATGCATATACCCACTACAATTGTTCTGGTATCTACATTGGGTTACAATATGGAAAAGCCAAAGAAATAAAATTTAAGACTCAATTCAAGCTTTACTCTTTGTAATAAGGCAGAGGTGTGCATATAAATCTAAAATTTTAATAAGGAAAAATGAAAAATAAATAGCAGTTGTTTCTGCAGTGCCCTCAAGGTCACCCTGCAATACTTGATGTTTTTATGATCGATGAAGTCTTGGCATGTTACGTATTTCATGAGAGATCATTACTCGAAAGAGAATACTATGTTTAAATTTTCATTTGCTATCTTATTTTGTTTTGGAAGTTGATGGTTTTTTGAAATTCCTTTGTGCAGTGGTGTTGACTTCTAGAGGAGAAGCTAGTACCAACAGGCTTGTGCATTTAAAGTGTAATGCCTGTAGGAATCCCTAGGGAAGTTTGTTACTCTATATACCACCAAGATTCTGAAGGAAACTCTGACGTGATACATATGCTGCTGGTTTCTGGTCTCCATTGACATCCTAAAAACCATTAAATCTAAGATTTCCAATCGCAGATCTCACATCATTTTCTTACTAAACAAGGAATGCATTAGCTTGTTAATTTCAGGCTGTCATGGTTGACTTTAGGCTGTGATACCGAGGGACCAGTTTCACTCTTCCTGTTCAGACTCCTGTCCCTAGTTCTGTATGTCCCACATAATTACAAATGGATTGTGGCACCCCAGACCATGTTTTTCTAAGTTTTAAAAAAGGACTCTCTGTTGAAAAGTTTGGTTAGCTCTTATTGGCTATCATTGACACATATTATTTTTAAAATATATACAACAATTCTGCAGTTTAATATCCAATCAATTATAGAAGTGATTGGGGATCCAATCTTGGAAGCAAGGTCCACGTCTGCCATATCAAAGCTTTCACCAAAGCTGTGAGAGATTTAGTGCTTGACTTGAATTGAAGTACAGCATGAATGACTTTGGGTATCCCATTCATGGATAGCAGCCTCATCTCCTCGATTCAGATGGACATTTAAAGGTACATTATGATTTCCCAGGAGGATTCTGTCTACTTTCCTAATGTAGAAACTAGCTTTGTACTGAACTGTCTATAGTACTTCCTTTCTATACCTCTTTCCTTACTCCCTTATCATCTTCTGGGATAATTTTTCAAATAAACTACTAGCACTAAGAATTTTAGTTTGGAAAGAAAATCCAAGAATGAGTCCACTTAAAGAATATGGGCTGTTATGGACACTGAAGGAGATGTTTTTCATGGGAAATGTGGAGTGGGTGACAAAAATAATAATGTTGACAAATACTGAAAAGTGAAATAATCTGCTAATATCAATATAAACCAATACAATAATTCCATCTTTAATCAGGATGTATAGTTATTGATGAGATGCATGTAGTTAAGTTAAAAAGGAACCAATAGCTTTGGTTGTCAATCAGCCTTCAGATAGAGAAAATAAATGTGCCCTTTGGTTTTAATTACTTTTCTCCCTAATGTGAACAGAATATATGAAACAACAAGCAACTTAAAGAGGAGAGGGTTTATTCTATCTGATAGTTGGAGGGTAGAGTTAGGGTTCATCATAATGAGGACGCCATGACAACAGAAGCATGAGGAGATTGATCATGGTGGATTCACAGTCAGGAAGGAGAAAAGGATGAATGTTTGGGCTCATCTTTTCTCCATTTTATTCTGTCTTGGTCTCCAGCCAACAGAATAGTACCACATACAGTTAGAGCTAGTCTTCCCACCTCAACCCAATTTAGAAATCCCCCTCAAACATCCTTAGAGGTTTGTCTCTTAAAGCTATTTTAGATCCTGTCAATTGACAAAATTATCCATCATACCTCTGGACAAATTGTTGGCTAAAAATAACTTTAAATATTATGCTTGGCAACCTTCAGCTTCAACAAATGTTATAGCATCTCCTTCGAATTTTAGAACTGTGCCATCTCTCCACCCACCTGGAACCAATTTTTCACTTCATTGAGCAGCTCAGCTTTCTGTGTCTCAGCTAAACTCTTTCAAAGTTTGAAGTCTGCCTTACCCCATGTTCTGTATATGAAGGACAAAGTCTGGCTAATGCTGATCACAGCAGGAGTGTGACAATTGAGAATTGATATGAAATACTAATTCGCAATCCAGACAATAATCTCAATATAAAGACTATGTGATATCGATCAGTCAACTAGCTACACAACTGGTTCCCAAGAAACTTTTCTGTTTTGAGAGGTACAACTTCACAAACGTTTAGGTGTGATGTATTTTATCTTCTTTGAGATACAGTGAACATTAACTTATCGAAGATTCTAACCCATTGAGCTCAAAATAATATCAACCTTACTTGATGCACAATTTCCTGACTCTCCTGAGTTTAGATTTGCTTGAACTTTTAAATTTCTTTGTCATTATTACCTCATTTTTATTTTCATTTGTGATTGTTTCTGAGGTAATGATAAGGTATTATTGAGACCACATTCCAGATTCTGTTCAAATTCCTTTACTCCTATAGGCAAGTAGAGAGTGCCCTCTGGAAACTTATGGCTCTATCCCTATGTTCATTTCTAAGCCTCCCTGGGACTCAGAACAGATCCTTGCCCCCTCACCACATTTAAATATCACTGCACGTTCCATTCCTAGAGGCAAATGAGGCACTATAAAGTAGAGCGATTTCTGCAGGATCAAATAGACATAGAATTTCAGTTACGGTTTCTTAAATTATTATATCAATCATGCCTGATATTTTGCTCATTGTAGTAGGCTATCTAAGACTATATGACTTTTCCTGAGAACATGTGAATGAGTGTCCAATATTCCCATAAAGGGCACAAATAACAGACTAAGTCTGTTTTGACTTCAAGTCTTGTTTAGTGAATGAGTGAGTTTATTGGGATTACTTGCAGGAACTTGGATGACTACAAATGCAGCTGCATCATTGGGAAGACCACACTGATATGGGTATGAGCCAAAAATTTGCATTCTTGGAGTTCCTTTTATAACCTGTAAATAGCACAACTGTGCACCAAGTCCCTTCATCCCTGAACTTTTATAATCTTAGGAAGGAGCCTCATAAATCTTGTAATGTTTGGGACCTTGTAAGTATCATTTACTTCCAGAATCTTTTTAGCCTCCCTGTTCTCCTCAGGAAGAAATATTTCAGTTCAGAACATACAGCTATACAATACCTAAAAAGCTCAGGTTACTAAATGGACCCCAAATATTTGGAGTGGAATAACGGTTGGTAGCCTGTGAAAGTGCTTCCATATTTATGAGGTTAAAACATCTATCTTTTAAATTATGTATTTAGTTTATACATAGGAATCATAATATGATGAGAAGGATAATCTGCCATTAGCTGAGGAGTTATTAGCATTTGGTAACTACTTGGATAGGGAAAGTTTATTTAGAATATTATCCCTGGTAGCTGGACCATATACTAGGGCAACCACCATTCCCAAGACTAGTTGGCCAACAACTTGATACAATGCAGGATGGTTGTGGGTCCTGAATGTGTGAATACAAGTGGGTCATTATTTTAGCAATCATTATATAATCCATTCATCTATGTGTGAGTAAATGAATATATTTGAGAAATTATTTTAGAATAAGTCTATTGTTTTCCTTTATTTTTTCTTCTTCCCAATCTTAAACCCTTTCCCCTACAGGTAAGGAGTTGTTAAAGATGACTTGAGAATGTGCAGTGTACTTCTGTGAGTATATGTAGTGAGTTTGAGATCAATGGGATAAGAAGAGTGTTACTGAGAATTTGTCCCTTAACATCTGCAGAAACTGAGTTCCTCAGAGAAAACAAATATTCTATATGGTTGTGCTATTTATCATAAAGAAATTTTAATGTTACACAGAGAATTAATGAGTATAAAAAGAACTGCATTTTTGTACAGTCCAACTCATTTTTTCTGTTATGAAGTCTTCCTTCTTCCTTACTCGGCAGACCTTTCTTTTGTTGTAATTCTTCTCAATAAGGCTCACTACCATTTGCTCACTAACTGCATTCGATATTTACTTACATCAATCAGGGTTTAAGCAGCAAAGTAGAACATGTGGCAGCTAATTCAATACAGGAAATTTATGATGCTGTCCAGTAAGATGCTGGAAGTGATGACCACCTACAGAGGTAAGGCACAGACAGCTTCAGGGGTATGTGAGCTGCATGCCTGTGTTTAACTACCTACTTGGAAGAATTTTCTCCAATCAAGTCGCAAAAGTCTTCACCTTTGTACTTTCGGTTTGGCATTTTATGTGAAGACCAGTGGGAAGATAGAGTGTGCCCAAGGATATGTGATAGGTATCTACTGGATTTTGCTTATTCCATTTGCTTGCATTATTTGACTAATGAGAGCAGAATTACAGTGACTCTAAAGATAGGAAGTTTAGCATTATGCAAAATAAACTTGAGAAACACCAGGTTGCCTCATGGTGTCATGTCTATTCTTCTAGTTAGAAACTGTTGTAAACCTCAAATGAAACATCACTGGAAGAAAGATAAATAACCAAGAACCCTACCATATCCTACATGCTAGTGTATGTCTCTACATTAACCAACCATGTACAATAAAAATGTTTGCACAAAAGGAAAGAAAACAATAGGACCACCCACAGATCCTCTTCCATTTGTCCTTTCCTGTGTAGGAGAAAACCAGAAGGTACAATGTGGATAGAATATAGCCATCAAGAAGTATAATGAAGGGGTTGGGGATTTAGCTCAGTGGTAGAGCGCTTGCCTAGGAAGGGGAAGGCCCTGGGTTCGGTCCCCAGCTCCGAAAAAAAGAACCAAAAAAAAAAAAAAGAAGTATAATGAAAATTAAGTTCATTTTGTATTTCAATTACTCTAGAAAAAACATTGTACATGGAAATAGGTGATATAAACAGTATACTTCCCCAAAGGAATGAAATACTGTTATATTTTCATTTCAAAATTTAATAGCGTGATATAAAGATATATAGTCAAATTTATTACAAAATTTGAACTTTGATTTTCTTACTTGAGAACAATATGAAAATCATTTCTAATCACAAAAGGGGAGAGAGAGAGAGAGAGAGAGAGAGAGAGAGAGAGAGAGAGAGAGAGAGAAACAGCAAGATAGAGAAGTTTCAAAAGGATTTATTCCTGTTTTGTGAACAAGAGACATTGACTTTTATTTTGTACTTGTCCAGAAAAATTATGACGCAAGGAGACCAATATTTAGCATCATTTGAAAGGGTGAAAGTACACAGGGTAAACATGATGTGATTACAGCCCTGGTCAAGGCTAGTAGTCATAATATCCAGCCTGAAAGGAGTGGTCAACTGTTGGGAACTGAGCCAAGGTACTGGCTCATTTCTGGGCACTAGAAACTCAATATCCAATGCACTTGTGTTGGGAAGTATGTACTGTGAGTAGAATATAGGTGGTGGTAGTGTTGGCGGGTAATCTCATTAACAGATTAATAAAATAAAGGGGGAGGCGCAAGGGGCAGTTTTATTCTTCTACTTTCTTTCATGTGAGGATACACACCCTCCATTCCGGAAGATACAGGGTTCATGGTGTTAGTTGGGAGCCAAGAATAGTCCTCATGAGAAGTTGAGAACTGCTCTTGAATGTTTCAGTGTCCTAAATTGTGAAATGTATCAATTATTTATAAATGATTCAGTGTATAATACTCTTTTATAGTGGCATAAATGGTCTAAGTTTCCCCTGTCCAAAGTCTCAGTGCCAGAAACCGAGTCTGTAGAAAAGAACATGGAGGAAGCCCTGGCTACTTCTATGTTTTCTAATTTCATTTGCCAGGTACTTTGAGGCATTTACTGGAAATGTAAATCCCACAGAAAAAGAAGTAAAAAGTTGGGGAAACAAATTTCCATTACCCCATGTCTTTTGTAAGTTTCCATGTCCCCACTCTTATTGCACCAAGGAAAAAGTCAAAGCCAGCTTGATTAGTTGAGACTAATTAGTTAACCACCAAACAGCTGTTTCTAAACTCAGGCCAAGACAGGCAACCACACTGCAACCATTTCCCTGTTTTTGCCCCCAAATAGGAGACCTTATCAGCAGACAAATGATGGCCAGTGAATGCAGGTGTCAGACCCAACAACTATGCCAGAGAGAATGCATGGACAGCTGAAGACCAGTAGAAGAAACAGAGGAAGTAAGTGGGAGGCAGTACTTGAATCCAAGAAAACCTCACACTTCCTTAAAGTCAGCAGACTCTTAACTCTAAGGCCTATTGTTGATGACAGAGTGTGTTACACTTAATAATAAATATTACTTTCACTTTGACTTAAACTTTCTCCATGCCTTTGATAAAGGAAGAGAATAACCTAACCCCTAGATTGTAACAATGCCTTGTGAGAAGACCATGAGGGCAAAGAGTGAGGAAGTCTGAGCACACATGACAAGAAATCTACAATCCTCTTTTCCCATCCTTCTCTGACCTGCATCCTACATCCTCCCAGGCTTTATTCTCCCTTTCCTTCCTCATGCCTTGTGCATATATTACCAGTTAAATCCTCACCATTTAGGGTTTTAACCTGTCATTTTCCATAGACTGCCTATTATCATCATGAACGGATTCGATTTTCTTTTCTTCATTATCTGTGGCCAGAAATGTTTTAAAGCAAAAGCTTTTGTTGTTAAAGAGACCAAGCTCAAATCTTCCTGCCTGTGGGAATATTTTCTTATCCTAAGTGAGCCTCACTGTCCTTGGTTATAAACAAAAGTGATGATTTTTACAGCTTGAGAAAATTAGAGAGAGGAGACACTTGCAAATGCCATACTCAATTCTGGGGCAATGTTCTACAATCCCTTAACATATTTATCAACCTCACATTATTTTCTAGAGTTACTGCAACAAAGCAGTGCAAACTGTCATTAAAACAACATACATTAACGCACTCGCAACTGTTTGTTGTACAAGATCCAAATCTAGTTGTTGATAGGTCCATGTTCTCTTTGCAACATGGAGACGGTGTTTCATTGCTTTTCCCCAGAATTTGATGGTGTTGTCAATCATTAGTCTTCCTAAGGACATAGTTATGTCATTACTATCCCTGCCTCCATGTTCATGGTAAGTATGTACCATCCAGTGGCTATATCCCCATGTTTTAAGAACACCAGCTATATTAGATTAAGGAATTTCTCTGGTAGCCTTGTCATCTATCTGTGACAGCCTGTTACAAATAAAGTTACATCCATGACTAGGAGGACTTAGGAGTCCAGCATGTCTCTAGGATGACATAGTTCAAGCCACTGCAAGCTTCTCTTAACCCATTGCCTGTTTCGATCCCAGTTGTCATCATTTGAGCTCCCTTGTTTGTTAGCACCAGACTGTACTTTCCCCATGAAGAAAGGAAAAGACTTTCTGATTCAAGCAAAACTGCAGAAACAGCAACTTCTTAAAGCTTTTAGAAAGAACAAGGGAGCCCGAGACTGCCAGACCCTGAAAGCCAAACAGCTTGGAGAAAGAGATTTAAAGCTCATAAATATCGAAGAGGCCCTGGAACATCAGGGGCAGAAGGAACAATTCTAAACACAGCAAAACATAAATAAAGTTGGATTGAGTTCATTGGCTTCCCTCCCAGGGCAAAATTATCATCCCCTTTCCAAAAGCAGCATTTAGCACACCATTATGTTGGAATGGCTATTGTCTTTGTGGAATATATTATTTTTTATAGCTTATGACAGGAGTTGACATGACATTGCAGTATTCTGTATTTCACTTCTAATGCCCACAGGTAGGCCCTTGGGAGTTCCTCCAAGCCAGACCTTAGTCTAAACAAATCCACTTATGTGGATCATCTTCCTACCCTGGTCCCCAACCCTGCTAGCAATATCAAAATTTTATATTTGATTTTCACTTGAGTAGAATACATTGGCATATTACACATGAAAAGAAAAAAATAAAAAGGATGCTCTACAGTTCACTACATTGGAGCAATCACACATTTACACATAGCTCCTTTGGAACCACAGTTTTCAATGATTTTGAAGTAATTTGCTGTCATGACGACTTTAGTTGAAATCCCTTCTTTGACCATTTGCTTTATTGCCACTTTTCTTATGAAACTTGTTACAACAACCAACTGTAACAGAATTTACATGTGTTCTGAAGCGTATTTCTAACTTCCTATTCCACATTCTAAAAGTTTTAGTTGAACTTTTTCTGATGAGAAACAATGCATGATCTTGAAGACATAGAGGCAACTGTAGGTACCCATAATTCAACAGTACTAAACTGTTCCTTCATGCAAACCCACATCAAGGCCATTGATAAGATTGTAAAAGAGGTAGTGTCCTTCAGAGTTTAAAGACCCTGTGCACAGATGGAACTTGTCTCTCATAAGAAACAAGTCAGAACATGTTTTATTTGCTGGACACCTCTGATATTGGGAGCAGAAACCATGCACCACGAAGACTGTGGTCTTCTAATCAGCCTGTCTCAATCAGTCAGAGCAATTTGAGGCCATTTTGCTAAACCTTCTCCTTTGTACAACCCATCTTTCAGATCCTATTGAGGAACAGAAAGCAGTCACTCCTTGACCTGAATTCACCCTTGCCAGGTCCCAATCAGAAATTTCCCCTTGCTTCTTTCTCTTCTTCTTTGTAAATGAATTCCATTCTTCAGTAGTGTCTTTGGCAATTTAAATGACTGATGGCTTGTTGCATGTTATTATCCAGATTTGGAGAGACTGCACGGCCTTTCTAACCAGGAAAATAAGATAAAGAATTCAGCTGCAAACAATCTTACCATGTGACAAAGCAGAGGTCAAAACTCAATTTGGGAAAGTTCTAACCCACTGTCTGTTGTTGCTAAAGGTGAGAGCTTTCTCACTAGAGATGGCAACCAATTCTTATCTGTGGAGAAAAAGCAAAGAAGATTGAGGGCATGCTGCAGAACAGAATTCATTTATGCTGTCCTGAATGATAATATTTTGCTATTCAAAATGGGTTGATCAGTTATGTGGCCAGAGCATCGCGTGAGTACTTGTCAGCAGCCATGTAGGTCCCAGCCACATGTAGGCATTCTGCCTCATTACTACAAAGATCTTTGGCTCACTCTGTCATGTGTTAAGGCTTGAGAATTGCTAATCTATTATAGTAAAGGTACCTGTGCATCCATTCAGCTGTCCGGAAACCATCCCGTGAAAGAACAAACAAAATATCAGGCAAAGTAAAATAGAGATAAGTTGTCAAAGTCTTATTATTCTTTGAAAAACGTTTGTGTTTGTCTGGTATGCAGTTGAATTTTTGTGAGACGAACTAACCAAAACTAATTCTACCATGCAAGATTTATTTGCTTGATTTCTTATATGCTTAACTATGTAATTTTAGTTATCTTATTTTATTGAAAAGTCATCTGAAGACATGCTAAATTTTTCACAAAGCATGAAAATATGTAAATTTGAAAGTAAGATTTTATTCTAGATACATGTCATTCCTAGAGGCAAACCTCACTAACAGATTATATATGTGACATATATAATCACCAGAAATATTTGTGCATGCATATTATTAAAAATATACGGCAATATAATGTGCAATTCTGCTCTTTGATTTTGCATACATTTTAAATATCACAAGACAGTGAATAGAGAGAGGCCTTTGTCATGGCTTTAAATTTTTGTATAATACTTTTCTTATTTTTTTGCATAAAATTTACCACTGAATGTCATTCGGGATGTGTTTGCTTCTTCCGTTGCTTTAAGTGGTCCAAATGACAATTCAAGGAAGAACTTGCTTGCTGCATTTATTTGCATATGTGTGTCTATACGGAAAATAAAACTGATTCTAAGGAGAGGGCACTTAGCACATCAATAGATTTTTCCTACTCTATCTTAAAGACAATTTTACTTAGTGAAGCAGCAACCAGGCGAGTGGCTGAGGCCTCCCTATCTGCTTGATCTGAGATTCCAAACTTGAAAATGTACAGCTTGAAAGGTGGGACTCAGCATGCTACGCCTGTGTGATATGCGTTTCTTTAATTGTGACTGCTTGTACACATGCTCACGTTTAGAAGCCATCTGTGTCTAATTGCAAACTGCTTATTATTTTTCTTCAGCCATCTTCATCTGAGAAGCACAAGGCCCTTTTCTGACTAATTGAACACAACTCTTTTTATACTAATGGCTTTATAAATTATCACTTAGAGGAACTCATGCTGCAAACATTGCTTCTCGTTTTGTATTGCATTTTTCCTTCCTCTTATATTACTTTTTTGTGAACAGATTATTCCTGAGTCTGGTTCAGATACTCAGACAATATATTTATATATTTTTCTTATTTTTTTAAAGGTTTATAACCACATTTTATTTATTTTTTATTGTTCTGTGAAAATATCATATATAGATATAGTGTATCTTAAGTCTATCCGTCCCAACTTCTTCTAGCTCAAGAGCCCCTCATCAGCACAGTTCCCTCCCAATTTTTTTGTCCTTTTTTTTCATTGCCTAATGATTCCAATTCACACCAGCCATGTGGGCCTGTGTGTGGTAAAGTCATCAACTGTGCCAAAGGCTACCTACTCCCCTGTCCCCAGAAGCTGTCAATTGCCAATTGCACCTCAATTAGAGGTTGTATTTCACTACTACCACACCAAGCAGTTGTTTTTTTGTTTGTTTGTTTGTTTTGTTTTGTTTTGTTTTTGTTTTTGTTTTAACTGGATTGACCCTGTGAAGGCCTTGGGCCTATAACCACAGATCTGTGAACAGCATTTCCTGTACTTTTCCTCATCCTCATGTTTATATACTCTTTCCCTACCCTGTTCCCTGATAATTCTTGAGCTTGGCATGGAGGGCGGCGAGTATAACATAGGTGTCTTATCTACCACTGAGCACTCACAGTCATTTATTTTCAGCTCTCTAAATAATCATGTGTCTACATCAACCCCTACATTCCACAACAAGAAGTTTCTTTGACAAAGACTGGGAAAAGCACAATCTATGACTACAAATATAAATACTAGAAGGTAATAAGACTACTTGAACATTTAGTAAAGCAACATGTATAGGGTTTCTCTTTGGGCCCATGACTTCTCCAGTCTTGAGACGGGGTCATATTTTTCAGCACCGGCCATGAACTCCTTCCTGTGAATCAGGTGGTAATTTCAGTGAACAGCGTGATTGGCTACTGCCATAAGCAATCTTGCCAATGTTGAAACAGTGAGAGTATCTGTCCAACTCTAGGTAAGACCATTGATGCCTTTTCTCCCCCGGCAGCCTATATAGCACCTATTAGCAATAAAAAAGTTACAAATTATGAACTTCTGCTTTTTTTCTCCATCTTTATTAAATTGGGTATTTCTTATTTACATTTCAATTGTTATTACCTTTCCAGGTTTCCCGGCAAACATCTCCCTAACCTCTCCCCCTTCCCTTCTATATGGTTGTTCCCCTCCCCATCCTCCTCCCATTACCGCCCTCTCCCCAAAAATCCCATTTACTGGGGGTTCAGTCTTGGCAGGACCAACGGCTTCCCCTTCCACTGGTGCCCTTATTAGGCTATGAACAGCAATGCCAACCAACCAGAGCTTCCAGGGACTAGACCACTACCCAAAGACTATACATGGACTGACCCTGGGCTCCAACTGCATAGGTAGCAATGAAATTCTGCTTTTATACAAACTTCTTCCAGCCTTTCCTTAAGTCAACCAGAGGAGTCCCCGATTGTAGGAGGTGGAGTAAAAGTCTCTAAAGCCTGAACTTTAAAAAATACTATTATTTTCCTTTTTTAAAATAACTATTTCATTTGTTTACATCTCAAATGATATCCCACTTCCCGTTTACCCCTCCACAAACTCCCCATCCCACATCTGTCCTCTGCCCCTCCCCTTTGCCACTTGGGGGTGCTGCCCAACCGCTCCAGCATCCTCTTATGCTGGGGCATCAAACCTCCACAGAACCTAGGGCCTCCCCTCTTATTAATGTAGAGACAAGACCATCATCTGCTACCTATGTAGCTGGAGTCATAGATCCCTCCCAGTGCTGGCTCAGCCATTAAAGGCTAGGCTCACAACCAAATATATTATTTTTAATTCCTTTGAGAATTTTATACAATATTAATGCCCTTTCCCCATATTCTTCCATAATAACCTGCATCTCCAAACCTTCCAGACTTCGTGTTCTCTTAATTAAAAAATAAAGAGTTAAATTTGCTTTATTCAATACTCTTGTGTGTGGTTGACAGACCAAGAGGACCATATACCCATAAATAACCTCTCACCCATGTGACTGAAAGCAACCTTACTCTGTGGACAGAGACAGTTAATTCTCCAATTAATTTTTATTTGGTCCTTCCTTCATGAATCAGCTAGGCCCATAGTGAAGGACAAAGGAAAGAAGATTATTACGTTTACTTGCCACTTGGGAGTAAGTTAGAGACAACTGACTTTTTCTTCTTCAGAACGTACCAAACGCCAACAAGTGCTCAACTGTAGGTGAGACTTCATGCCTACCTCCCACCCTTCATGGAAGGAAATTTTTTGACTTGAGCTTGCAAAGGTCTTGCACATACTGTCATAATTGCTGAGTTCATCATATCTGAACTGTTGCATTTAGAAACTCATTTCTGTTAGTCATCCAGAGCCTCCAGCTCTCACAACCTTTTTGCCCTCTCTTCTATGACAATCTCTGAGACTGGGAAGGAAGGGTGTGATATACTTGTTGAAATTAAGGTTGAACATTAGACCATAGTCTTGTATTCGCTTCATGTTTACCAGTTGTGAATATCAGATGGTAGTTTCCATCCAGTGAAGAAAAGAGTTCTGATGAAGATTGAGATATACAGTATTCTATTGGTATAAACATGAGCCATTAGAGGTCATTTTATTACTATGTCCATTCATCAGAATAATAGTATCAGTTTATCCTCTAGGTCTATGACCTGTCTTGCCCCAGATTCTTGGCCCTGTTAATGGTGCTAGGTTTGAGCTTTATCTTGCAGATAAAGGCCTTCAGTCCAATTAAAAATTGATTAACATTCATACCTAATTGTGACACTGGCCATATTTTCCAGGATAGGCTTTATTGTAGCTTATAGGTTTCACAAATGAATATAATTGGTGATTGATTTCCTTTTCCAGTAGCACGCATAGCACCTTCCAGCTTCAAAAGTTAGTAGAAATGAAGCTTCATGATCAGTGTTTGTAGAGGATTTTAATCCTGCAACATGGCTATTCTGACAAGGGATCAGATTCAAGAACTTCTAGATCTATATGATCTGGCCACAAGGTAGACATATCTGAGATTACAGTGTGGTCTGGCTGGAATACAAACACACCCTTAGTACACATCTTTAATCCCTTGTAGAAGGAAGCAACCATGTTTAAAATGAATGTCTTTGAGGGACAGACAATGTAACAAATCATAAGAGTCACCAGAATGAATCAGAGAGAGGATACAGAATATGCTCAGCTCAGATGACAACAGGAAAGAGAGGCTACTGAAGAGCAGCAAGGTAGAGACAACTGGAATTGTGGTTTGTGGATGGCAGTTTCACAAAAACAGTTTTACAGAGACATAATGAAGAGAGAACAATCTAGACACAGGTAAAGGCAAAGCCAGAGAATGAGAAGGGGCCAGAAGATGAGAACATATTGCCAATATTAGTGTGAGGCCAGGCAGAGGAATTGGGTTAGAAGTCAAGAGAAGCCAGATTAAATTAGTCAGCTTGGAAGATTAGATTGTACATAGGCTAGAGGCTTCTGGGCCTAAGCCTAGGGATAAGTTGAACAGAGAAAGGAATATCTTGGGCTCCACATAAGCCATGTATCTACACAGCTTGGGTAGGGCTCTCATCTCTTCACTTCATCTGAAGGAATAAAGGTGGCATTAACAAATACCACTTGATTTTTCCAAGTTTTATGGTTTGAGAATTGAGTGTCTTCAATAATAGGGTCTTATTAAGTTCTGGAGGGCAACTGAGAGCAAAGGCAATAGCCAAAATATTTGGGAATATACAGGTCCTCAGTAGCCAAAAACTCAAAAGAGGTAAGCCATCTCTGTTGATTGGGTTTTTATTAGTTAACATGGGATATGCATTTGTGCATTTGGAGTATTCTCTCAACATTTTATGGGAATCCCATGATATATATATATATATTGCAACTTAAGATTTTTTGATTTTGAGTGAGCTAACCCAATCACAGAAAGACATACATGGTATGCACTCACTGATAAGTGGCTATTAGCCCAAATGCTTGAATTACCCTAGATGCCTAGAACAAATGAAACTCAAGACGGATGATCAAAATGTAATGCTTCACTCCTTCTTTAAAAGAATAAGAATACCTTGGCAGGGAAGAGAGAGGCAAAGATTAAAACAGAGACTGAAGGAACACCCATTCAGAGCCTGCCCACATGTGGGCCCATACATATACAGCCACCCAATTAGACAAGATGGATGAAGCAAAGAAGTGCAGACCGACAGGAGCCGGATGTGATCGATCCTGAGAGACACAGCCAGAATACAGCAAATACAGAGGCGAATGCCAGCAGCAAACCACTGAACTGAGAACGGGACCCCGCTGAAGGAATCAGAGAAAGAACTGGAAGAGCTTGAAGGGGCTTGAGACCCCATATGTACAACAATGCCAAGCAACCAGAGCTTCCAGGGACTAAGCCACTACCTAAAGACTATACATGGACTGACCCTGGACTCTGACCTCATAGGTAGCAATGAATATCCTAGTAAGAGCACCAGTGGAAGGGGAAGCCCTGGGTCCTGCTAAGACTGAACCCCCAGTGAACTAGACTGTCGGGGAGGCGGCAATGGGGGAGGTGGGGAGGAACACCCATAAGGAAGGGGAGGAAGGGATGTTTGTCCCGAAACCGGAAAAAGGAATAACACTTTCGAAATGTATATAAAAATACTCAAGTTAATTAAAAAAAAAAAAGATTTTTGGATTTTACTACTAAATTATACACAGATACAACTTATCTAACTTTAATTTACTTGAAGTTTAGTTTGCATCATTGTTTACTGTTTTTACTGTATCCAACAAACAAAGTCTATGTAAAAATTAAAAAATGAACATTGAACCTATAAAAGTATTTTCAAAATTTATCCATTTCCCTTCTTTGATTCAGAGTTAACTAGTATGTCAAATTGTAAATATATACTTCTTATGGAAATAGTTTTAACATATATTCACAGGTTATTAAGAACTTACTGTTTTTCTCATGAACTATCTAAACACATATAACAAAATGTATCATGTGGTAGATTTGGAATTTATTGTGTTATTTCACTGATGTGCTTTTAGTAGCTTTCATATCAAGATGACAGTCTGTAATTATTTTATGCACAATGCTATATAGAATTACATGGTATGAATAACTTTCACTTTATTTGTGGAATGGATACTACATTAGCTCAGTTTGCAGTATTTTGCTTTATTAAACAGTACTGTAATAAATGTATTTTCAATGTGTAGTACTATAGACATAATCAAATCTCTATTTACTAACTAATGGCATTTCTGGATTAGGGTGGAAAAACACTTTCAAATTTAGTGGTTAATTTCAAAGTGAATAATAATTTGAAACTAACAGAATATTATTGCCAGTTCTTGGAATTTTGCCTTGAAAAATAGGATCTGTGTTGTAAAATAATGCTCTGTCTGCTTTATTTTCCTTTCCCATACAGTAATTGACAATTAGCAAGCTTTCCATAGCAACGCCAATTATATCTTTTTTTATGAAATACTCATTCAAATCGTTTACACGTTCTTGTCCTAGTTGACTTTCTCTTGCCATTTTAGAAACACTAATCAAAACCAAAGGTTTACTTGACTTATGGGTTACAGTCCATTATTTAGAGACATGAAGGCAGGAAGTCGGGGCAAGAAAACATAAATATGGATAGAAGCAGAAAGCATAGAGAGATGCTATTTGCTGGCTACATTCCTCTGGCCTGATCAGCTGCTTCTTATATAATCTGGGGTCCACCTGTCTAGGGATGGCACTACTCACAGTAGGCTGATCCTTCTCACATTAATTAGCAATTAGAAAATGCCCTACAGACATGCCCACAGGCCAATCAGATGTAGACAATTCTTTAATTGCTTTTCCTTCTTCCCAGGTGACTCTAACAAGCAAAACCATGTTGGGATTTTTAAATTTTACATGGTGAGAAGTTATTAATATCTCCCAGAGAGTAATCCCTTGTTTTTATCTTGCATATATAAAAAGTTTTATACCAATGTGCTGTTTCTCTATTGGCTCTTCTGGAGATGTTTTTGCAGAAAAGGTGATCTAGCCCTAATGTAATACAATGCATTTTCTTTAATACTTACCAAATTTTGTCTTAAGAAAATTTCTTTGACTCACAATAAGGAAGATATTTCATATTTTATTCTAAAGATTTTAAAAATGTACTTATTCACACAAAATCAAACTTCATCCATGGCTTTCAAGGAGAACCAAATTTTGCATAATTTCTATATTGATAAGTTGCAGTCAGCACCAAATATTGAGTAACTATTCCCTTCTGCTGAGATCTCCACAGTCACTTTTACCTAAAGCCTCCTTGATCAACAATCCTTCCAATTAAACACTATCTTTTTTTTTAGAGATGTAATGTAAACCTAATGTTACATTGTTAAAGTTTATATTTATTAATTATTGGATATTTTATGTATTTACATTTCAAATGTTATCCCCTTAATCCCCCTCCCATGCCCTCTCGACTTCCCCTGCTTCTAAGAAAGTGCTCCCAGTCCCACCTATTCACTCTCAACTCAACACTCATTCCAAAGGTTAGCTACAAGGATCCTCATCTGTGTCAGTAAGGATCTAGGAGAGCCTCTCAACAGACATAAGGCTCCTGTCAGAGAACACTTCTTGGCATCAGCAATAGTGACTGTGTGTCTTGGTTACATATGGGATAGAACCCCAGGTAGAGCAGTCTCTGGATGACCTTTCCTTCAGTCTCTACTCCACTCTTTGTCCCTGTATTTTCTCTTATGAGTATTTTGTTCCCCCTTCTAAGAAGGACTGAAGCGTTCATATTTTGGTCATCCATCTTCTTGAGCTTTATATAGTCTGTGAATTGTACCTTGGGTATTCTGAGTTTGGGGGCTAATATTCACTTATCAGTGAGTACATACCATGTGTGCTCTTTTGTGACTGGGTTACTTCACTCAGAATGATATTTTCAACTTCTATCCATTTGCCTAAGAATTTCATGAAGTTATTGTTTTAAATAGCAGGGTAGTACTCCATTGTGTAAATGTACCACATTTTCTGTATCCATTCCTCTGTCAAAGGGGATCTGGGTTCTTTCCAGATTCTGGCTATTATAAATAAGGCTGCTATGAACATAGTGGAGCATGTGTCTTTGTTGTATGTTGGAGCATCTTTTGGGTATATGCCTAGGAGTGGTAGAGCTGGTTCCTTAGGTACTACAGTGTCCAAGCGAACCACCTGACTGATTTCCAGTCTGCAATCACACCAAAAATGGAGGAGTTTTCCTCTTTCTCCACATCCTAGCCAGCATCTGCTGTTACCTGAGTTTTTGATCTTGGCCATTCTGACTGGTGGGATTTAGAATCTCAGGGTTGCTTTGATTTGCATTTCCCTGATGACTAAGGATGTTGAACATTTCTTTAGGTGCTTTGAGGCCATTTGATATTCCTCAGTTGAGAATTCTTTGTTTAGCTCTGTACCCCATTTTTAATAGGATTACTTAATTCTCTGGAGTCTAACTTTTTTGAGTTCTTTGTATATATTGGATATTAGCCATCTATCTGATGTAGGATTGGTAAAGATCTTTTCCCAATCTGTGGGTTGCTATTTTGTACTAATGACAGTGTCCTTTGTCTTACAGAAGCTTTGCAATTTGCAAATCCCATTTGTTGATTCTTGAGTATACGCCATTGGTGTTCTGTTCACGAAATTTTCCCCTGTGCCTATGTGTTCAAGGTTCTTCCACAGTTTCCATTCTATTAGTTTCAGTGTATCTGATTTTATGTGAAGGTCCTTGATCCACTTGGACTCGAGCTTTGTGCAAGTTGATAAGAGTGGGTTGATTTGCATTCTTCTACATGCAGACCTCAAACTGAACCAGCACCACTTGTTGAAAATGCTGTCTTTTTTCCACTGAATCATTTTAGCTCCTTTGTCAAAGATCAAATGACCAAAGATGTGTGGGTTCATTTCTGGGCCTTCAATTCTATCCATTGATCTACCTTCCTGTCTATGTACCAATACCATGCAGATTTTTACCATGATTATTCTATGATACAGCTTGAGGTCAGGGATGGTGATTTCCCAGAAATTCTCTTATTGTTGAGAATAGTTTTTGCTATCCTTTGGGTATTTTTTGTTATTCCAAATGAATTTGCAAATTGCTATTTCTATCTCTATGAAAAAATGAGATGGAGTTTTGATGGGGATTGCATTGAATCTGTAGATTGCTTTTGGCAAGATAGCCATTTTTACTATATTAATCCTGCCAGTCCATGAGCTTGGGAGATCTTCGGAGATCTTCAATTTCTTTCTTGAGAGACTTGAAGATCTTGTCATACAGATCTTTCACTTGCTTGGTTAGAGTCACACCGAGGTATTTTATATTATTTGTGACTATTGCAAAAGGTATCTTTTCCCTAATTTCTTTCTCAACCTGTTTATCCTTTGAGTAGAGAAAGGCTACTGATTTGTTTTAGTTAATTTCATACCCAGCCACTTTGCTAGAGTTGTTTTTCAGGCTTAGTAGTTCTCTGGTGGAACTTTTGGGGTCACTTAAGTATACTACCAGATTGTCTGCAAATAGTGATATTTTGATGTCTTCCTTTCTGATTTGTCTCCCATTGACCTTATTTTGATGTCTAATTTCTCTGGCTAGGACTTCAAGTACTGCATTGAATAGTTAGGTAGAGAGTGCGTAGTCTTGCCTAGTCCCTGATATTAGTGGGATTGCTTCAAGTTTCTCTCCATTTAGTTGATGTTAGTTACTGGTTTTCTGTATATTGCGTTTAATATGTTTAAGTAGGTCTTTAATTCCTAATCTTTCCAAGCCCTTTATCATGAAGGGGTGTTGAATTTTGTTAAATGCTTTCTCAGCATCTAATGAGATTATCAGGTGGTGTTTTTTCTTTGAGTTTGTTTATATTGTTGCCTGTATATTGAACCATCCCTGCATCCCTGAGATGAACCCTACTTGATCATGGTGAATGATCCTTTTGATGCGTTCTTGGATTTGGTTTGTGAGAATTTTATTGAGTATTTTGCATCAATATTCATGAGAGCAATTGGACTGAAGTTTTCTTTCTTAGTTGGGTCTTTGTGTGGTTTAGGTATAAATGTAATTGTGGCTTCATATAAGGAATTGTGTAGTGTTCCTTCTGTTTCTATTTTACAGAATAGTTTGGACAGTAATGGTATGAGGTCTTCTTTGAAAGTCTGATAGAATTCTGGTCCTGGACTTTTTTGTTTGGGAGACTTTTAATGACTGCTTCTTTTTCTTTAGGGGTTAAGGGACTGTTTATATGATTTATCTGAGCCTGATTTAACTTTGGTACCTGGTATCTGTCTAGAAAATTGTCCATTTCATCCAGATTTTCCAGTTTTGTGGGTTTTTGTAGTAGGATTTGATACATTTTTGAATTGCCTCAGTTTCTGTTGTTATGTCTCCATTTTCATTTGTGATTTTGTTAATTATTTCAGTTTCTTAATATCATTGTTTCCATTGTTTGTCTATCTCTCTGCTGGCTATCTATTTTTCTGTCCTACTTTTGAAATAGGATGTTTCCATGAATAGCCCTAGCTTGTCTATAGCTCATTATGCTGACCAGGATGGCTTCAGACACACAGAGATCAGCCAGGATGTTGGGATTTATTGTGAGCACCATCATACCTGGGCCAATATCTTCACTTTCTGGGATGATATGTAATTTTATCCATTCTTCCCTGATAATATTTTGTAATGTATAGTAATTGTTAATCTAGTCTTTGGTCATAGCTTTTATCACTAATTCAAGTTACACACAAATACACATACACACACATACACACACACACACACATTCACACTCTTGATTAAATTAAACTAAAAATTGACTAACCTAAGATACACCTTATTATAGATCAAATCTGGACTGCCTTTCTTTCACACAATTTATAAATAAACTATTACTGGAAAGCAGCTACACTCTTTCCTTTTCCTGCTTTCAATGGGCTCTTCCAAGTTGCAAAGCTGAGTCATATCAGTACAAAGTGATCCTTTGGCCTGCAAACCTGAAGTATTTGCTACTTGACTTTTAAAAATATTAATGTGGATCATTTGAAGAGTAATTTTATTTTTATGATATTGATGTTTTGTTTTTTTCCTTCTTTTTTAATTGGATATTTTTAATTTACATTTCAAATATTATCCCCTTTCCCTGTTTCCTGTCCATCCTCATCCTATCCCATGCCTTCTCCCCCTGCTTCTATGAGGGTGTTTCCCTAACTACCCATCCACCCCTTTCTGCCCACCAGCCCTGATATTCCTCTGCACTCATGGAGCCAGCCTTGGCAAGAGCAAGGGCTTCTCCTCCCATTGGTGCCCAACAAGGCCATCCTCTGTTACATATGCAGCTGGAGCCACGAGTCTGTCCATGTGTACTCTTTGGATGGTGATTTTGTCCCTGGGAGCTCTGATTGGTTGATAATATTGTTCTTATGGGGTTGGAAACCCCTTCAGCTCCTTCAAACCTTACTCTAACTCCTCCAATGGGGACCCATTGGTTTCAATCCAATTGTTGGCTTCAGGCATTCACATCTCTATTTGTCAGGCTCTGGCAGAGACTCTCAGGAGACAGCTATATCAGGCTCCTGCCAGCATGTACATCTTAGCATCAGCAATATTGTTTGGGTTTGGTGGCTGTAGGTATATGAGCTGAATCCCCAGGTGGGGCAGTCTCTGGATGGTCTTTTCTTCAGTCTCTGCTCCAAACTCTGTTTATTTACTTTCTCCTATGAATATTTTTGTTCTTTCCTTTTAAGAGGGACTGAAGCATCCGCACTTTAGTCATCCATCTTCTTGAGTTTCATGTGGATTGTGGATTGTATCTTGGTTAATTTGAGCTTTTGGGCTAATACCCACTTATTGTGAATGCATGTCATGTGCAATTTTTTTTGGTTTGTTTGTTTTTGTGTGTATGATTGGGTTAGGATGATATTTTCTAGTTCTATCCATTTGCCTAAGAATTTCATGAAGTCATTGTTTTTGATAGCAGAGTAGTACTTTATGTGTATATGCACCACATTTTCTGTATCTATTCCTCTGTTGAAGGATATCTGGGTTCTTTCCAACTTCCAGCTATTATAAATAAGACTGCTATGAACATAGTGGAGCATGTGTCTTTGTTATATTTTGGAGAATCTTTTGGGTACATGCTTATGCTCTAAGATCAAGAATCAACAAATTGGACCTCATAAAATTGCAAAGCTTCTGTAAGGCAAAGGACACTGTCATTAGGACTAAACAGCAACTGACTGATTAGGAAAAGATCTTTACCAATCCTATATGAGATAGATGGCTAATATCCAATATATACAAAGAATTCAAGAAATTAGACTCCAAAGAATGAAGTAATCCTATTAAAAATGAGTACAGAACTAAAGAAAGAATTCTCAGCTAAGGAATATCAAATGGCCTCAAAGCACCTAAAGAAATGTTCGACCTCCTTAGACATCAAGGAAATGCAAATCAAAGCAACCACCTCCCACCAGTCAGAATGGCCAAGATCAAAAGCTCAGGTAACAGCAGATGCTGGTTAGGATGTGGAGAAAGAGGAAAACTCCTCCATTGTTGGTGGGATTGCAAGCTGGGAGTCTCATATATTATTGTGCTTGAATTTTTTTTTTATTTTTTTTATTTTTTGCACCTACCGAAATTGTGGACTCTCCACTAGGATCCATTAGAGGATGGAAGAATGCAGGGGCAGAAAGAAGTATAGCAGGCTGAATGAATCACTAGGTTCTCTAGGGTACTCCTTGGTACTTCAACTAAACGTGGACAATTTCCTACAACTCACCATATATTTTTATTTTAATCCTGAAATTCTTTATCCAGTTATTTTTTTTATTAACTTGAGTATTTCTTATATACATTTCAAGTGTTATTCCTTTCCGGTTTCGGCAAACATCCCCTCCCCCCTCCCTTCCCCTTATAGGTGTTCCTCTCCCAACCCTCCCCCATTACCGCCCTCCCCCAAAAGTCTAGTTCACTGGGGGTTCAGTCTTAACAGGACCCAGGGCTTCCCCTTCCACTGGTGCTCTTACTAGGATATTCATTGCTACCTATGAGGACAGAGTCCAGGGTCAGTCCATGTATAGTCTTTAGGTAGTGGCTTAGTCCCTGGAAGCTCTGGTTGCTTGGCATTGTTGTACATATGGGGGTGCTTGAATTTTTAAAAGAAAATTTTATAGTCTTCCTCTATAAAAAGTTACTTGGTTTGTTAGACTTGTTCCTAGATACTTTATGTTCTCTAGCAATTATCAATCAAACATCAGTTACTAACACTTCTGACTTTTAATGATAGTGAATAGGAAGCAGCATCATTATATAGTGATCACCAAAGAGTCTGCTAAGATGAATTACTCATTTTAAAAAATATCTGTATATTGGCTATATTTTAATGATATTTATATTTTGAAAACCATATTCTTGCATTTGTGAGAAAAAACAGTGGCGAATAAAATCACCGTAAATTAGAATAAGAGTCTGATCATGCTCTGTCTGGATCAATTGTTAAAGAAGTTGTTCAGGGCCCAGCAGTACGTATTACCTTGTGATTAACAATAGCTATTTTAAGAGAAGAAGAAAAATATTTTATTGTTTTTAAATTATTTTAAATTTGTGTCTAAATCTCATGACCAATACCTATTAAAATTTTAAATCTAACCTAACTAATCGATGTAAGTATTGGTTATTTTCTTTAATCTAGTGATATCTTAGGAAAAATAGCAAACCATTGAGAATATCAAAAATGAGAACACATGGGGACCTCTTATTTAATCTGCTCTACACCTTCAGCTTTCAACTCTATGTAAATTTGATATATATGTACTCTTTTCTGCCTAACCAATTTTCTGCCTTTTTAAATATATAACAAATTTTTAAATATATACTTTAATTATATTTAATTTATACAATTTATATAAATTTATATTAACATATAAATATATTAAATAGATTTAATATATAATTTAATGTATTTATTTTAATAAATATATAATGTATAAAATAAATATGTAGTCTTGTAAATATAACATAACTATGTGCTATATATTATATATTTTATATAAGATATAATAAGTAAAATATAAAATAAACACCTTTAAAATAAATAAATAAACCTCTATTTTTCTGGCCAACTGGAATTCCAAGAAAACAGGATGGTAATTGGGTGTTCACATGGTTATACCCTGCATCTGTAAGCTAACAGTGGGGGCATGTGAACATTTGTCTTTTTGTCCAGGAGTGACTATTTTTTAATTAAGTCCCTCTTGCTCTTTCCTTAGCAGAATTTTCTAATCAGGCTGGCCTTGATCCCACAGAGATCTGCTTGTCTCTGCCTCCCTGTTGCTGGGATTAATGGTTTGCACTACCACACCCAATGAATAGCTGGCTTTAAAAATGGTCTCCCACATTGCAAGAGCTATATACCAACGAACAGCAGCACAGAGAACTTTATTTTTTCCATTCTCATTAACTCCTGCTGATTTCGGGGAAGAGTTATTTCATATTATAACTATATTTTCAAGCACCAAAAGCATAGGCAAATATTCAAATTAAGAAGCTATTTTTTGCAAAAGAAATTGGATCTCATAGAAGTTATATGTTTTGTGTAATTTCTCTGTCACCTACCAAGGTTACTTTAAGGAGTAATTGCCCTATATTCTTGTACCAGAAGGATACGTAACCCTGTTTATGTGCCTGTTTGGCTCAATTCTTCTAATGATTTAAAGGAATGATCAAGGAATTAACTTGTGGGCCAATCAGGGTTAGCTTCCTCTAATGAATTGAGTTTTACAGAATGAAGTTCTCTCCAGGGGAAAACAAAAACAGTGCTGTACTTCTAAAGATGGTGTGAAATAATTAAATGCTGTGAGTGCTGAGAATCCATGGTCAAGGCTCTAAACAATCTTAGTTGAAATGGACAGGAAAGAAAAACATAGAAGGAAAATTATCCAATATCTTTTTAATGAAAGCACAGGTAAATGTTTTATTGGTTGATCAGTTGTTTAGCTAATTCATTGATTCGTTGACTTATATTTTCATGCTGCTGGCTCAGTATGTGAACTTGCAGCTGGTACTTAAATATCATGCCTGCCTGCCTGCCTGCCTGCCTGCCTGCCTGCCTGCCTGCCTGCCTGCCTGCCTGCCTGCTACTGCTGCTGCTATGTTCCCTGCCATGATGGTCCTAGACTCCCAGCAAAATGCTTTCTTTTCTATTTTTTCTTAGTCATTGTATCTTATCTCAGAAATTGAAAAGTAAGACATATGCAATCCTTCACTTAAGCATCCATCCTTAGTATCCTCAAGGACCTTCTATTCTAGTATAAGTAATGCTTGCTTTCCTGAGCTTTGAATATCCTTAATTGACTTTTACCTACCTTCCCTTTGAAAACTGGAATGTTTTAATGAAGCTCAGGTAATTCTCCTCAGGGAGTAAAGCTATCAACTTTATGGTATACTGCTGTCTATATTTCTTTGTATGTTTGCAGAGACAAGTACGTGGGAACTAACATCAGTTCTTCCTGAGTGACTACAGGAAAAACAGCCAGATAAAAATTCATTGAAGCTAAACAACTAATTTTTATCTCACATGCTTACAACTACTTTGTTTACTCTGAAGTTATAATAGCCTGTCTTACTCCCTATCTAAGTGCTTTGACAAGCACTCTACCTATATATTTAGATCGGAACACACAGCTGGATGGAAGGCTTCTTCTCATAGCACTCCACTCCATTAATTCATTCTCTACATTGACATGCTGGAGAAAAACCCATTATAAATAAGAGTTATAAATTACATGAGAAAGACTAGGTTTTCTCTTACAGAGAATGAGAGAAAGCACACCTAAAACATTCCCTAAACTGATGCGATTTCTTCTCATTGTATATCTTCCCTCAACTTTCTTATGCTATTGATGACTATTAAATATTGTAGATACTTGTAAATGTAATTTACATATGTCTACATTGTAACAAGTTTTATATATGCATGGGAGTTAACATATGTATCACCTCAGTTAACGTTTGTGTGTACATATGTGTCTATAGTAAGAACTCAAGTATTCCCCTAATTAAATTTCATAAATCTAGAGCATGGGTGTGTACTATAACTAAAATGGCCATCAGTACATGTGAACTCATATTTCATAAATGGAAGTTTGTGTCCTTCAGTCCACAACCCTATGTATTTCTGGATGCCATGTTCAGTAACAGCCATTCTACTCTGTGTGTCATGCATCTCTTGATTCAACATACACAAGATATGAGCCATTTTTCTTTCTATGCTTGCTTGAAGTATTTAGCACTATGCCCCTCGGGTTCACCTAGGTTGAAATGACAAGGTTTCCTTCTTCTAAAAGCAAATTAAAAATTTAATTTTACATATGTCAACAATTTCTGTCAATCTGTCCACATTTTCTTGCTCATATATATTAATTGGTATAATAAAATAAACATACCAACATACTTTTTGAGGTACAGATTCAATTTCCTTCAGGTCTGGCCTGAAAGTAGTATTGCTTATATGAAAACAGTTCTGTTTTCATTTCCTTCAGGGAACCTCCATAGTATTTTCCAGAATGGTTGGTCCACGGTCATCCTTCACTGAGTGTTCTCAAGGAGTTCCTTATCTCTACATCTTGAAAAACATTTGTTATCTCTTATCTTTTTGATAATGAATATTATGATGGATTTGAAGCAATATCTCATTGTGGTTTTTACTTGTATTCTCCTGATTATTGGCAAAGTCATAAAACTTTTAGTCAAGTTTTATTAGAATTACACGTATTCTTTTATTTAGGTAATAAGAATTACATATTTTGAATACTAAACATTATCAGATAATTATGAGAAAATGCTAAATATAATCAGATAATAATAACTCTTTGACCAAATAACTTTGTAATGTATTTTGATACCAAAGGGTGTGTTATATTTAGCATCACCGCTCCTATTCAATATTCCTTTGGCTTCTTAACACAACTGGAGTCTTAGATTTTCTAATAAGTTGAAGAAAAGATTATTGTAGTACTTGCTTTTATGTTTTCTGTGTGTGGCTTACTGATTCAGAGTTTTAATCTGTCACAGCAGCAAGGCATTAGAAATCAACTCATAATGATAGGAATGTGTTGGGAAGCTGTACACATCACCATGGACCAGGAAGCCGAAAGCCAGGTCTGAACCAGCCTATAGGCATTAATTCCCATGAATACGCCCCTAGCTCCTGAAAGTTTCACAACTTACCCAAAGAGTATTACCAGCAGAGCAACCAACATTGAAAACATGAGTCCATGATAAAACATTTCAGAGTCACACCAAGACACTTGAAAATTCAATAGTTGTTTCAGTGATTTTATATTTCTATTATTTGCAGGGGGATTTTAACAGCATCAATTTTATTAATGCATGAACGTGAAATTTATATTTGCCTTTTCAATTTTTAACATGGAAAATTTTCACATCTGTGAATTTTATAGTTTTATGCTATGGGTTGTTATCTTTAGATTCTTTTATCTGCTGTATACCTGTGACAGTCTCGTTTGTGTGTGTTTGTATGACTGTGTGTTTGTATGTGTGTGGAGGTGTGAGTGTGTGTGTATGTGTGTGTGTGTGTGTCTGTTGTTATCTTGCTTTAAACATATTATAATTTTATTTATCTGTTAATTTATATGATGTCTGAACTACTATGGTTTGCCTCCTAAACCATTTCCTATGTTACTATAATAAGAGTTTGAGATATATATATATATATATATATATATATATATATATATATGTTCAAACTTTTGACTTTTATGTAAGGGTTAAAAGAACATTAGTGCCATGAGTCCAGTGTCACTTTAACAGGTATGCACTCCCTGGTGAGATGTATGCTTTTGTGTGTATTTATGTTGCTATTCGGAATTTTCTTAATTCTCCTTCAAGAATGTCATTAACCACTTCTTCTTAGGGGCTCTACTTGTACTAAACACTCTGGTGTCGCTTCTTTAGATGTGACTGTCCATTTTTTAGGATAATTTTACATAATATCATATATTCTGGAGTACCAAGGTTTATTCTTTCCACATTTGAATATATCATTCAATTTTCTCCTATAATGGAGGTTTTCTGTTAAAAAAAACATAGATTTTTTTCATGTAAATTCAGTTTTATGAGGGGAGATACCTTTCTCCTCCTAATGTTTTTTTTTTTTTCTGTTCTTGACTTTAGGTGTTTGTTTATAATGTGTCTTAGTAAGGATAGCGTGGTGTTCAGCTACTGAAGTTTCTTTGAGTACCACAGATTCGCATGCTCATCTGTCCCTTTGTGCTTGAATTTTTTCTAGTATTATTTCTTTAAATCAGCTTTCTTCTTTCTCTTTTCTATTTCTTGTAGAATTCCTGTGCCATGTGTGTTTTCACTTGACCGTGTCTTCTAAGTCAGGGTTTATTCATTCTCTTTTATTATTTTTCTCTTTTTTATTTATGCTGGATAATTGCAGCTCCCCAGTTTTGCATTCCCTTACTCTCCTGGATGACGAAGCCTGCTAGTAAAGCCCTGTATTGAATGCAACAGCTCAGTTAATGTATTATTTAGTTCATCATTTTCATATTTTCTGTATCTTTGGTGGATTGTATTTCCCCTGTATTGATTCAAATCTCATTTAGTCATCTCTCTATGTTCTCTTATAGTATACACTTTTCTTCTGGACGATTGTTTTAAATTAGCAGGCAATCCACAGATTAAATTTCTTTGGAAATTTTTACATGAAAACTATTTTGTTTCTTGGTGAATTTTTATGCTCCCTTTAATCTTACATTAATGTCTTATTAATTGAAAACCAGTTATCTCTACTGGACTTTACAAACTGTATGGAGTGAGCAAAGACCTTCACTCAGGGAGAAGTTAGGATGCCAGTGGGATGAGTTGAAATAGTGATGGCTCCAGAGAGAACTCAAACCCTGCTAAAGTCTAAATGCCATTTGTACCCCAGAAATTCCGTGATGGTAACTTGTTCCCCACAATGTTGATGTTGAGAAATGGGATCTTCAAGCAACAGGGTTTAGTAAAAGGTACTTAGGTCTACTGCTGAGTGACTTCTGAAGGGATTGTGGGATCCCATTTTGCTTTCTGGCAACCAAGAAAGTGAATTTCACCAATGTTTCTACAATGAGAACTGTGATGCGGTGATAAAGACAAGGAATGGTAACTCTTGAGTGGGCCTTAGCCTCCAAAATATTTATTTAAATAAGTCTATTCTGTTCATAAGCTAGCCTGCTTAAGGTACCATCTTAGTTAGGGTTTCTATTCCTGCACAAACATCATGACCAAGAAGCAAGTTGGGGAGGAAAGGGTTTATTCAGCTTATGCTTCCATACAACTATCTATCACCAAAGCAAGTCAGGACTGGAACTCAAGCAGGTCAGGAAGCAGGAGCTGATGCAGAGGCCATGGAGAGATGTTACTTACTGGCTTGCTTCCCCTGGCTTGCTCAGATTGCTCTCTTATAGAACCCAAGACCACCAGCCCAGGGACAGCACCACCCACAATGAGCTGGGTCCTCCCCCACTTGATCACTAATTGAGAAAATGACTTACAGCTGGATCTCATGAAAGCATTTCCACAACTGAGGCTCCTTTTTCTGTGATAACTCTAGCTTGTCTCAAGTTGACACATAAAACCAGCCAGTACAGGCACTGTATTAAGAACAGTAAGCTAACTAACACAGTACAATAGTCATGAAGCAGTTGCTTTAACTGAGCTTGACATGGCCATAGTAATAAAAATTCAACGTCCAAAGATATGGATCTATATGGGGCTATTGGAGTCTTCAGTGGTAGAACATTTGGTTCTTCTTGTTTTTTCCCTCTAATCAAATACAATGAACTTGCTTTGAACATCATGTCTACCATTTTGGCAAGCTTGTGTTGGTGTTGTCTCTGGTGTCTAAGAATCAAGACCACTTGTCTTTCTAAAGGCATTGCTAAAAGAAGCCCAGTTTCTCGCAGCATGGTTCTGATTGTAGCACGAGTGTGCATAAAGCAGTCGTGTTTAGGAATAGTTGCCATAGTTGTGGTAAATGCTGGTAGATCAACTGTGGTGACCTAGCACTTTTTCTTCCTCCAAAGGAGCCTGTGACACCTTACCTAAAATAGTCATCGAAAGACCATTTTTAGTTTGCTAAGATTCCTCACTGAGCTGATCACTAAAGATCATAGTGGCACCTACTACATAGACTCCGCTGATAATGCATTCCCTTTTTTGTGTTCTGAGAATCTTTAAACATCGAAGTTAAATTGCTCTGCCCATTATCTGGATGGAGTGACAAGAAAGTAGATTCCCTCTGGTAGGCATCCAAATGTGGGAAGTTGGCTGCATGCTCTATGACTGCTTTCCCAGTTAGCAGAAACCTGGGCCAGGAAGATCCTTCTCAGTGCTGAACTGTATCTGTCTGAAGAAGTGATGAGGGAGACAAAGCAAACTTGTCTTCTGCTTGCTAATCTCTGTGGTTAGCGTCTAGTCTTTTCTCCATTGGGTTGCTGCAGTTTCTTTTGCTATATTTAGATCATCGTATGTGCACATGTGTGTTCATGTGTCTGTCTGTATGTGTGTGTATGTACACACACACACACGCGCGCACACACACACGCACATGTATATGTACATACACACTCGAATCAGTGTAAAGGTCAGAAGACAACGTGCTAAGTCAATTCTCTCCTTGTACTATGCTCCTCTGAGGACAGAACTCAGATGGTCAGACTTAGCGGCAAGTACCTTTACAGCCTGAGAAATCTTTCTCATACTTTTGCTACAATTTTTAAACTGAACTCCTACGCTCTCCCAGAGCTATCAATTATTGGTATATCACTGTCTAATTGTGCTTTTATTTTTCCCTATAGGGACACGTTAGATGGGCCTGTAGCCTTGTCTGCTCTCCTCTCACTGCACTCATTATCTCTCAGACATCAGACTGGCTCAGATTCTATCACATTCCAGGGGCACTCATAAAGCCAAATTTAGGATAGGGTAGAAATATTACAAAATGTAATATTATGTTAATATATGCCAATAAAAGCTGGCAAATGTCTACAAGAATAGACTTTAATGAAGTGGGATTTAAAAAGAAAGTTGTTTTTGGTCTGCCTGATTTTGTTTCCATGGATGAGCACACTGGAGATGCTGACTCATGGGCTGACAAGACTGCAAAGGATGCAGTCTGTTGGGCCCATGGAAGCTAAATCTGAATTTTAAAGCAGACTTATCAGCTGTGACTTACAGGACCTCCCAATTGGTGTTCTTCAAAGAACACAGCTGTTTCCTATTTTGCCAAAGCTGTGATGTATGCATCAGTGAAGCTGGGATTCTGAGTGGCAGAGAGGCCAACTGAGGTACTTGTCATAATCAAGGAGGAACAGTGACTATTCTAGGTATTAAGCAATAGAAAGCAATAGAACAGCAGTTATTTCCATAGTTCACCCTACAGAGCACATTACTTGGAAGCTAATTCATCAGGGAGAGAAACAGATGGGGGGAGGGGAGGCAGACAGGTCTCATCAGTTCACTTGATCTACTCAGTCAGTTCACAGACAGTTACTTCCTCCTTCACTTCCTTCCCCTCCCTCTGTTTCTCTTCCTCCCTGTCTCCCTCCCACTCTCTTTCTCCTTCCCTCTCTCCCCATCTCTCCTTTCTTCTCATTTCCCAACCTTGTCCTGTCTGTCATTCCACTCCTTATTTATAAAGTACAGCCATTTCAAAAGTAGCTATTAAATCTTATTTTTGTTTATCATAATAAATGGTTAGCCAGAAGAAACAGCTGAGCAGGACTCTCTATCAGGGTCCAGCCTTATCCTGCAGGGAGTGTACTTGGTCAGGAACTGCAGTGTAGAATCGTCCCTGCTCCAAGGACAGAGCATCCTGCTCACGGTTTGCTCTCATAATTCCATCAATGTTCGGCCATAGTGTACCTGAAAGAAGAATGCTGCCATTTACACAAAATGGCTCCTGTCAACCAAAGACCATTCTCTGGCAATGAAATCAGTTCTGAGATATGGAACAGACAGTGTTCCTCAGAATCAGATGGTAAGAAATTTCTACTTAGTGATTAGCTTTGGGCACAGCAAAGCAGCAACATTTTCTACACAAAGCCTAAGAAGACCATGGCCTCTAATCATTGCTTTACATTTTTTTTTAATTTTTGTAGACTTTCTCGTTTACTAAAATTAGTATTTATATTTTTGTAACTACTGCTGTTGAAGATCATATATCTCCTTATATTTTTTAAATACTTTTTTGTTTGTGTGTTAGCTATTTGATTTGTTTTTAGAGACAGGGTTTCTCTCTGCCTCTGGCCCTTGAGTGCTAGGATTAAAGATGTTTACTACCCTGCCCAGCTTATAGGCTTACATTTTGATGGTTGCATTTACTTAAAATTCTTCTCAGAAAATGTATTTTGATAATATTTCCCTTCCCCAACCCTTCCCAGGTACTCCCTATTTTCCTTCCTACCCAACTTTATGTTTTCTTTCTCTTTTTCAAAAAATTCAAAAGAAACAAATGAACAACAAAAACAATAAAATAAAAGCTACTAATTTAAAAAAACAATAAAATGAAGCAAAACCCACAATCCCCCAACACATACACCAAATGGACTCCATTTGTGTTGGTCAACTACTCCTGGGCATGAGTTGATAAGCCCAGTGACACTCCATTGGAGAAAATAGATGTTGCCTTTTCTAGCAGTTAACCATTGCAAATGGCTTCTTGGCTGGGGGTGGGCTTTGTGTCCACTTCCGTTTCTCTGCTGCAGTTTTGTCTGCTTTGAACCTGTGTAGGTCTTGTGCATGTTCTCTCAGTCTCTGTGAGTTTCTATGTGTATCAGGACTGTTGTGTGTTTATGATACTCTTTCTTTACAGTCGCCTATCACCCTTGGCTTTTTCAATCTTCGTGCCTCTTCTTTTGCACAGATCACTGAGCCTTTAGGGGAGGAGCGTTGATGAAGAAATCCCATTTATGATTGTGTTGCAAATGCTCTCACTCCCTGCATTTTGTCCAGTTGTGAGCCTCTGTGTTATTCCCCATCTACTGCAAGGTAAAAGTTTCTCTGCTTAGGGTTGACTGATGCTTTGGGCTTAGCAATATGTCATTAGGATTTGTTTTATTGTTTTCTCTTTAACAGCCTTAACCAAACATAGAACATCATTTTTCTCTTCTACCTGTGTGTTGTTTTAGATGTTGTAATATAATACTTTAAAACACGTAAGTCTAAATGAACTCCCTTTCCACTTGCAGTTAAAAAGAAATTCTGTCAAGAACACTCTGCTCCTAAGTGGTCAGCCTTATGTACCTGTGTCCCAGTACTCAGAACATGAAGATAATATCCAAAAACTATCACCGGAAATTATTGTTTTACTTTATCAGCAATGTTATAACATCAAGGGTAAAGGCATGCATTGAGTCAAAGAACATGACTGAATTTCTCAGATCAAAAGTTTGTAACAGACATGTTTGGCTCCTCCTCACCTGTGTTTCAGAATTTGAGTTCAGACAATCTAGTAGTTAAACCCAGCCTAGCTCTCTTAGCTGCTTTTTTTGTTAGTCAAAGGCAAAGTGAATCAATCCTTTGGCAGGAGCTCTGGATTCTCAACACCCAGGAAATAAATGTGGATAGTGCTTGGTTGCCCTTGGTCTAAGCCGTACTGTCTAGTCATGTGGGTTGTAATGCAATCATGGATAAGTTAATTAAATTAAATGCCTATTTTTATTGTGCAAAAAATACAGAAAATCCAATCCTCCCTGACAGCCTGGAGCTGGATGCTGGTTCTAATGTGATCACTGCAGAATTGCTACGACCAAGCTGCATACCATTTAAGGGGACAGGAGGCCCGTGTCAAATATGCGCAGATTCTACTCTGGATGTGGGACTTTTCATTAAGCAATCTTTTTTTTTTTTTTTTTTTTGATTCTTTTTTTTGGGATCTTGGGACCCAACCCAGGGCCTTGCGCTTCCCCTAAACAAAGGCGCTCTACCACTGAGCTAAATCCCCAACCCCAAGCAATCTTTTATAACCTGAGTTCCTGCAGGACTGGCCTCAGAACCTTCCCTCTTGTTGCTCAATATGCTGCAAAAGACTCACTTACCTCCTCCAGGTATCTCAGAGCCCTGTTTCTGTGCTTGAAAATCTTAGAGCCTTCTCAGTTCATTTCCTTATTCCCCCCCCACACATCCTACATTAGAAATTTTGAGAGAGAATGAGTTTGTGTGTGCCTCTCTCTCTCTCTCTCTCTCTCTCTCTCTCTCTCTCTCTCTCTCTCTCTGTGTGTGTGTGTGTGTGTGTGTGTGTGTTTTTGTGTGTGTGTGTGTGTGTGCGTGCACACGCGCATGTGTGTAAAACCTTCCCAGAGCATTGCAAGAATTTACGCTCTCACCATGTACTGGGAAACAAACACAATTTAGGTTCTGTCCTGTTATTTTTGAATTAGGATTTTCTTTATAAAACACAACCCTTAGGGTGACGATAAATATTTTATTGTTGTTGTTGTTTTGGTTTGTTTTGGCTGTTTGTTCCGTTCTACAATTTATTCAGTATAATTTTCTGTAGATTTTTAATAACTGGCTACATTTTTTTTACCAGAGACTAGAGATTTCCATCTTTGAGGTACTCTGCATTTAATATTCATCCAAACTGCAATGTGAGACATTTTCATTTTCTTTTTCTCTGTCTGTTTCCATCATTGTTAATCAATTTACAAACACTGAAAGATGTCAAATACTATTCCATGAATGTTTGTTATTTTTCTATATACTCATCTTTTCATATACTAAAAATAATTTCTGTAAAACACACACACAGAGCTCATTTCTATATTACAATAAATTTAATTCTAAAGCCATGCCTCTTAAATTATAATATTCAAAAGCAGAGTATCTTAGTTTGATTGAATATTAGATTGACTAGAGTAATTTAGGACTGAGCCCCATTCCTAGGGAATCTGGTAAATTCTAATTTGATGCTGCTTAAGTACAAGAATAGTGTAAACTTAACTAAACCATACCGTGTAGTCAGCAAGGAAAAATTTCAGCAGGGATTGGAAACTTCCAGGTTCTGACAATCCACGTCTTCATATGTTAGACAGGAAACGACTAGAGCCTGTTTTACTTGCTGTCATCTCAGGAGCAGGGAAAAGTTTGGATGAAAAAGTCAGAGCTTGTCACATGGTCAGGAAAACACAAGTTCATTGAAAAACCTAGTGTAGCAGTAAAAGCTTGTAACTCCAGGCTGGAGGAGATGGAGACTGGTGGATTCCAGGAGCTCAGGGAACCACTGGCCGGCCTGCATACCCTAATCAGTGAGTCAGTGAAGGGCCCTGTCTCAAGAAAAAAATAGAGGTGGCATCTCCTGAGGTTGTGCTAAACCCCTACAGTTTCACCTTCACATACACGCACCCGTGTGAACACACACCCACATGCCCTCACACTTACACACAAAATACATCCACATGTTACTAACTTAAATTTGACAAATACGATGAAGAAATGCATGAAAAAGGTACAGCAATTCATTTTTGCCTTTATAATACTGTCATAACAATGATTTCAAAGTGTTCCTTATAAACAAAACACGACTATAGTGGGATTTCTAACCCCAGTGCTCAGGATATAGCAGCAAGTGGGTCCCTGGAGCTTAGCAGCCAGCCAGCCTCTTTGTCAAGTTCCAGTTTACTGAGACAAAGCACTTAAGTTAGATCGTCAGAGCCCACATTTCCTTTCCCTTTCCCTTTTCTTTTTCCTTTTCTTTTCTTTTCTTTTCTTTTTCTTTTCTATGACTGCAAAATACACAATTGCAATCCCAGCACTGGGGAGACAGAACTGTGGACCCAGAAGCAGCTGATCTCTGGTACTCGCAGGACAGCCATTTAGCCTACACAGCAATCTATCAGCCAGATAGAAACCCAGTCCCCAGCATTGACATCAGCACACACACACACACACACACACACACACACACACACACACACACACAGAGGGGGAGAAAGAGAAAGAGAGAAAGACTTTATTTAAGCTACAACCTCTCAAAAGTTTTGTCAACCAATGACTGATCCAATTTGATGTTTAAGGTCCATGCCATGAGAGGGAGATCCCACACATGACACCGCTTGTCTAGTCAGGAGCCAGAGGCTGGATAGCCCAGGGACCCAGGATGAAACAAAACATGACTGGAAAAAGAAGTCAATGAAATAATTCCTAAAGATGTTCTGTCACATTCATAGGATTGGTGCCTAGCCCAATTGTTATCAGAGCTACTTTGTTAAGCAATTGATGGGAGCAGATGCATAGTCCCATAGCCAAATATTAGATGGAACTAAGGGAAGCCTTCAGAAGAGGGGAGGAAGGATTGTAGGGGCAAGAGGGGTCAAGAACACCACCAGAACATGTCCTACAGAATCAAGTGAGAAGGGCTTACAGGGGTTCACAAAAAATAAAGTGACAATCACAGAGCCTGTATGAGTTTGAGCTAAGTCCTCTGCACAAAAATTATGGTTGTGTAGCTTGGTAATCTTATAGAACTCCTAACAGTGTGAGTGGGGGAATCTCTGACTCTTTTGCTTGCTTTTAGGACCATTTTTCTGGGTTGCTGAATCCAGCCTTGTCCTAAGTGTTTGTACCTAGTCTGACTGCAATTTGGTATGCCGTGTTTGTTTGGTATTATTGAGAGGCCCATTCTGTTCTTAAAAGAAATGGAAGAGGAATGGATCTAGAGGAGAGGGTAGATATGGGGAGAGAGGTGAGGTTCCAGAAAGATTAGAGGGAGGGGAAACTCTGGTCAGGATGCAATCAATGAAAGAAGAATAAACAAAAACAAAAAGAAAACAACAACAAAAGTTTTGCTTTTTTGTTTTAGTCAACCAGAATATTTTCTACTGCAAAGCAGTTATGGTGTTTAAGGGGAAAAAAAACAGGTTTGTCAAATTGTCTCACTCTTGAAGAGCCTAAATGTAGCAAAGCTGAATGTTCATGCCCAGGGCTGCCCAGAAAGGTGCTGACTGAAGAAGATGTCAATATCCCAATACCCAGTTCATTGATAATTCATGTCACACACTGAGCCGTTTCAAGTTTTTTGTCCTTAAAACAGTAAAGGCAACAAAAGCTATTTTACTGGCTAAAGGGAAATCTTCACACTAGATTTAAGCCCTTTATTTCTACATAAGAATCTTGAAGAGGGTCCCTTCTTTGAAAAAGAAAAAAAGGAAGTGCTGGCTAGTTTTATGTCAAAAAGCTAGAGTTCTTTTAGAAAAAAGAACCTCAAAGGAGAGCATACAAGAATCATTTTGGCCTGTGGGCAAGCATGTGGTGAATGTTCTTGACTGATAATTTTGGAGGACCCAGCACACTATGGATGGCAGATGGGAATGTAGTAGGTGGAAAGTGGATTGTGCCATGAGGTGCAAACCAGTTAGCAGCTCTCCTCCACAGTTTTGTTCCAGTTCCTGACTCCAGGTTTCTGCCCTGACTTCTTTGGAGGATGGACTATAAATTATAGGATGAAATATACCCTTTCCTCCCCAAGTTGCTATGGTCACTGTGTTTTATTACAGCAGTAGAAACCCTAAAAAAGATTCAGAAATTACGTCTACCAACTCAAATAGAACAAGCATCCATCTGTCAGATCATTTTGTTTTCTGTCATTGCATTTACATTAAGAATGTGTCAAAAGAATACCTCATAATGATCTGCTACAATGTAGTGGTTGAATACAAACAAGGGAGTTGATCTTTCATCAGCAAGCTCATTGCTGATCTAGCTGGTGGATTAGCTGGATCTTTCTCCCTCGAACACTGGCCTCGTCTTCTCTCAATTCCTTCTTAACCATAGCAACACTTACCACTGAGGCAACTTCATCTCCTGAGATAGGGGAAGAAAACAGAGCTGAGGAGACACAGAAACGGAGAGCCCTCCTTGTGTAAGGGTTGAAACAGCAATGATGCTTCAGTGTCATCAATCAACAGTCACAAGGAACAGAGAAAATATTTTCCCCAGGGACTTAATCAGTCAAGGGGACATTGTATGCCTGATGGTGGAAGGTAGAAAGCAGGCAGTTGTTTCAATTATAATTTATCACTAGCCACTGGCCAAGAGAGATAAGTGAGGTCACAGCAGCTTGACCACAGCTCAAGGCAGGTATTGTGTTAAAGACCACAGAGACCTTGGTTCAGAAAATAGGGAGATGCTCTGTGATTACATTTAATGAAATTTATATCCACGCCACAGAGGATTTCAATAAGTGAAATAGAGATCAGGAAAAGGAGTACTTTTTGTACTTGGCATGAGAAAAGGAAGATGGTCTTTAAACTCCTGGCTGTCCCGCAGTCTAAGTCCACTCATTTCTGACTCTGTAGGCTTAGTTTGCAACTCCATCATCCTTGCAGGCTTGTTCTTCCTCCTGCTCTGGATGTCTTGTCTGTTACCAATGTGAATGTTGTTCCAGGTCCCTGCTTACTCACTATTGCACCACCCAGTTTCTTTTTCTATTATTATTATAGTACATGTCACCATCCAAAATCATCTTTCTCTCTTCTCCCCCACCCTTTGTCTCTCCATTTCTCTATCTCTCTGATTTTTTTTTGTTTTTGTTCTTTTTTTTGCTCTGTTTTATGCTGCACAATAAGAGAGGCCCAACATTGCATTCATTATTTCTGTTATCTACAAAGGTGCATAGATGACAATAGATGAATGATACATATTGAGTTAGTGGAGTGATCATTTCATGTGTGGTTGACCAACTTTCAAGCAATGTCTCAGAGGGAAAATTAGAACAATTACAGGACGGAGCAGACCCAAGAGTGTGAGAGAACATGAAGGCCAGAATTCAGGAGTGCTGCCTAGATTCAGACTGGGGTGACCTGGAATGTCAAAGAATGTGAATAAAGGACACGAGGCAACTGAGATCAGAAAGCCTAGATATTAGACAAGCTTCTTCTTAGAATGTTTCTGTCTATTTATCTTCTGAAGTAAAAATGTATTCCTAGGACCCTCCAGCTTCAAGCTTAGCTTTGTTGTCCAGTGAATGTCCTTGGCTAAGAAGAAAGAGAAATAGAAATTTTCTTTAAAACTGCCCTTGTTAATATTATGGCATAATAGGCTTTAAAGAGACATGCTAGCTGGGATCATTACCCTTTGTGACTAGACATTGAGGAGAATTCAAGATAAAAGTTAATTAAAAAGTATATAAAGCACCAAGAAGGCAATGTACTTGTGCATTAGAACATGGCATTAGGGCACCCAGGCAAACATTCAACAGCATTGCAGGGCTTCAAATGAATGACATCATTTCCTTCTCTCCTCAGTGCACCTTATCACAATCATTAAAGAGCCATTTATGGAAGATTTAGAGCGTGCAGGGAGATATCCAAGGAATAGCATCATAACTCTAGAGTTCATAGAACCAAGCTGTAGCTTGGTATTTTTAAACTCCTGAAAGGTTTAATTTTAATAATTTAAGACTATCAAGACATGCTATGAAGTCGGCTGGCTTCTTGCGAATCCACTGATTTCTGCAGCTTTTGTCCTGGCATTTTCATTTTGTATTCTTGGTGCCATCTACAAACCTTTTTAAATTAAAAATGATTTTATGTGTGTAGATGGTTTGCTTCAATGTCCATCTGTGCCCAACATGTATGAATGATGCCTGTGCAAACTCCAAGAGGGCAGCAGATCCTCTGTAACTTCAGATGAGTATAAGCTGCCACATGGATGGGGATAATCAAACCCAGGTTCTCTCAAAGAGCAACCTGTGCTCTTAACCTCTAAGCCATCTTGCCAGCCCCTACATCATTCATTTTTGACACCAATTTTATGCTATAGATTTCCAAATCATGCAGCTGTACAATTATTAAGGGATGTTTATGGGCAATGAAAACTTGAATCTGCACTATTCAGCTCTTGCTGTTAGGATGGGTCTGCAAGAAAAGTTTTAGCCAGGGCATTGTAAATAGAATTGAGGGGTGGATGTCACTTCACAGATGAGGTAGTTAAGAGCTACTATTCCTCCCCCATCCTCAGATGGTCATGTCAGAAACCTTGCAAGTCACAGAGTAAGATGATAGAAACAAAGCAATCAGGCTTTTAAGGTGATAAGGTAGAAGTAGGTATCTACAAGCATCCCACTTTTTTGGTTCATGAGCTGGAAATAAACTCTGATGTCTGAAGGTACACTAACACACATTGAGATGCTAAGTTCTGTTGTTTCCTTTCTGATTTGTTTTTGTCTTAGTCTCTATTCATAGTCATAGTCACTTCAAACCAGAGGTGACAATGGAGTGTTACAAATATTTATTTTTCAACTGATCGTGAAGATTCTGGATGGTGACTTGTCGCTTGAATTTCTGAAGTTTTCCTTCAACAAGACAGGTCTATTCAAATGCTCCAGCAAAGGTTTCAATAGATGCCTAAATGTGAATTTAAGCTATTATTTTCATAGCTTCTGAAAACCATTCTGACAATTCTTAAGTATTACTGTGATATTTTCTGGGTATTGACATCCTGATGCTTTTTCTGAAAAACAAAAACAAAACATTATGTGTAATAAGGTACCAAAGGGATAAAAAGAGTTGGCTGAAAGTGACAGAACTACAGTCACTGTTTGAAAGGGCTGTCTCAACAGAGCTGAAAGAATGCCTGGACCTTTTCAGATGACAGGGGGACTTAAATCACGCTTGCATTAACGAGAGTTCTCATTCTATTCTATTGAACTGCAGCCATTCCCAACAAGAATATTATATTGCCTTTCATGTTAAATTGTATTGCAGGAGGCTGGCAAGAAATGGGCTGTACAAATCAATGCTCAGATGAGTATGCTTGATAGAATGGACCAGTAATGGGGCAAAGGTCAGGTTCTGTAAGAGGGCAACAGTGCTTTGGGAACATAAGACCCTCTAGTATTTTAACAATTTGTCAGAGATGCTGCTGCTGAATTATGTACTTTAGTGGATGAATGTAGTGAGCTAAGCTTCTCTTAAGAAACAAATTATTTGCTTATCTTTAGATGTTATATTAATATTTTCCAGGGACAAAAATCTCCACATAGGTAAAGCCTATGCTCAAAATGCATCTTTATAGACTTTAAAACAGTACCAAAAGTATCCTGACAGCTATTATATTTTATAATCCACCAAATAAGCTAGTTGAGTGGGTATTAACATTGTTTCCAGGTTATAAATAAAGAAACAAAATGAAAAAAAACCACAGTATAGAAACTCTATGTCAGTTTTTGAAGACAGTTCCAGGTCTAATGAACATGCAGTCAAGTTTGAACTGATTTAATTATCTTCCAGTGCCCTGCTAAGAATATTTATGATTTCATGGTTTAGTGCAGTGGGGAAGGTCCTAAAGCTAATACCTGACAGTGCTGCCAATTAGTCCCCCAACGTAAAAACAAATTTAACAAGAGAAACTTGTAGTTGTATAAAGGAAGAAACAAAGTCCAGAAGAAATAAAGTGAGAAATAAAAGTGTAATGAAGTAGGGAGAAAAAGATGAAGGAATATTAGAAAGGGGAATGAAAAGCTCAACAAGACCTATGGTGTGAGGGCTGGAGTTAAGATTGCAAACGATGGATAGAAAGAACAGAAGCAGAGTGCGTAGGTGATAAGTGGATGTGTAGAAACAAAACTAATTTAAGTGGTTGTAGATGTATAGATATAACAACGACATGCCTTTCTAACCTTTGGTTGAAGAAGTGTCCAGTGTGGTTCTTGACGAAGTTCCCAATATTGAGAAAGAGAAGACGAATCCCGAAGATGTTCTGAGATCTGTGGATATCAAAACAGCTTGCTCAGCAATTTCACTCTGCTGATCTCTTATCATGCTTTTTGAATTTGCATGCTATGTCCTATCTTCAATGTCCTTTTAACTAAGTATCTTCTCTATAAAGATGGTAGAAAGGTCTAGGGTCCTGGTATTCTGTGCTTTCCAAGCATGCAGTGAAGAGATACATCCTTGGACATTCCCAGAGGAAATCCTTTTAGTTCCTGACTCTGTCTCCCTCTACTACTTCCTACTACAGGTTCAAGTATTTTTTAAAATGTGAACGGCATACAGTATGCTAAGCAATTTTTAGAAAGGAAGGGACTATGATAATTTTTTAAAAATAAGTCTTTTTAAAATAAGTTCACTTTTGTTTGTCAGCTTGACAGAGTGCATGTAGAATCACCTAGAAAGGGAGTCTCAATAAGGTATTATTGTCTACGTTAGTTTATATGCATGCTTGCGGGGGGTGGGGCGGGGATTATCCTAACCATGTTAATCCAGGCAGGAGGACGTGCGCCTCTAGAAAGGGGATGCTGAACCACATAGGAATGGAGAAAGGAGCCAGAACACCAAGATGCTATCACTCGTTGTTCTTTGTTCCTCACCACAGATATGATATGATATGACCAATTCCATTGAGGAACTGCTCCTGTGACACTGCTTTAATAGACTTTAACTTGAAACTGTGTACTAAAAGAAAGTCTTCCATAACTCGCTATAGTTGGGCATTATTTTTTTTCAAAGCAAGACAAAATAGAATCCAGTGAGGAAATTGCTTCAGTTGGTCAAGAATTAGGCAAGAGAATGGGTCTAGCACAAAGTGAATGATTAAATGTATATCCCAGATCAGGAGATACATTGCAAGTGTCAATTCAAAGCTGTTGCTTTCTTTATGGTAGCCCTTGGCAGATCCTAGGATGGACAGGGCTCTGGCTGATCTCTCTCCAAGAGACAGATACTAGAACGAGAATTTAAGTAGAAGCAGAATATTTACATCATGTCAGGAAACGCTACTGGTAGATCTGAAATGAGTTAGACAAGGGAAAAAAACAAGAGTTATCAATACAACCAAACTAAAAAACTGTGGACCTGAACCATGCAGGAAACACAGAAACTGTGCATACTTGTACCCCAGGGCTGTTTCAATAGCTCAAGAGCTGAGGGAGCAGGTGTGTGGACAATTTTCATTAGTCATTGGCTAAAGGCTGCCTTAGTGGAAATGCATGTCAAGGTAGGCTCCAGTGACCAGACAAAAGGCCCCAGGCAAAGAGGAGCAGGTGGTTGAGGTATCTGAGGGACTGTTGTGCTCTGGGCTGTTAGGAAAATGCCATATGGGTGGAAAAATCCAGGGTTGCTGCACAGCCTACCCAACTCTACTCAAAACTGAATCAAAACAAAGGAGCGATTTTCTTTTTCCGCTTTCAAGGGATCTTAGAACCAATTACTATCAGGATAGTCTTAGCAGAACACTGTGAGCCCTCTGTTTATTAAATCCAGTTTGAACATATAGACAGGGAAATTTAGAGAGTGAGTTGCCTTGGCAAAGTCACGCCACCACAAATAACACCATCAAATCTGCATCTTAAATCTTCTGACACAGCCTGCAGACCATTTATGTATTTACATTACATTGTACTCTCTCTTTGCCAGTTTCAGATGGAAGGCAGGCCAGAGCTCTCTGCCCTTCACTGAAATCTAAATATGGAAAAGAAAAGAAGATAGCCCAGACATCCAAGAGTGTGCTGAGCTCAGCAAAGGTGTGTGGAGAATGCAGTAATACTGCCACGGACCACACTGCCTCGGTGTGGTGGTGATGGATTTACCATAACAGTATAACATGCATTCACAGTTCCAAGGCCTGTGGAGAAAAGATTTAATCTCAGTTTACATATTTATTGAAAGGAAATATAAAGGTTATGAAATTGACACAAGCTACAGAACATGTGCAGAGATCCATCAGGGTATTTTCAGGGTACACTGAGCAGGGTAGCTAGTAAGAGATCATGAATTATGAAAAGAAGGCTGAGTGAAAGATTGTATAATTAAAGCTGAAGAGAGAAGCTGTTATTGAGTGCTCTCTGTTAATAACACAGAGGGGGCAAGGGGAGGGAAAGAGGGGAAGGAGGGAGGGAGGGAGGGAGGGAGAGAGAGAGAGAGAGAGAGAGAGAGAGAGAGAGAGAGAGAGAGAGAGAGAATTCAAGCTTCCTGGTTTCTTTGAAAACTATCCTCTGAATAATACACATTTCTCCAGAAACCATCCCATCTGCTTAATAATGTTTTCCAGGAGGTTTTAAAAAAAAAAAGCATTAGTCACCTTGACTAAATACAATCTATAAGAACAATGCTTCTTATTGAAGGAGTAAAGCAAAATGTGAGGTGATGTTCTTATGAGCCAGACAAGTTTTGACAGCTCTGAAATCAAATCCCTCTCATGGTGTACATGTTGATTGTATATAGAGTCACAATTTCCTGTCCCAGGAAAGTCATCACATTGCAAATTCTGAAAAAAACATGATTTTCTTTCTAAAAGATGACTCATTCCCTATATAATGCATGGCTTTGTTTTACAAATTTGGAAGCATTGAAGGAAAAACATCTTATAAACTAGGACATGATCCTTGACTAGACCACTGCTTGTTTAGAGCTACAGAAATCTGCTTCACATACTTAGATTAACACACCTCTATAATTTATCCTGGTCAACCTTCAGAATTAACTAAAGGGCAGATTTTTCTATTGGACCACACAGAACTGAAAGCAGGAACATCTTGAGAAGTAGAAGCATGGCAGGCCTGCTGGGTATGCTGAGCATAAACTGTCAGTAGCCTGGTTTCACATGTACAACAACCAGATACCAACCTGGTAATGCTTGTTATATGCATCAATGTTTCTCCACTACTGAGTGCTGGGAGGGATATGGGAGCTAGGAGTTTCATCATTGCATGATGGGAAGAAGGAAAAGAAGAGAGTAAGGGGGAGAAGGAGGAAATGCCATTCGAGGGACATGGAGAGAAATTGAGATGAAAAGATAAAGGACAGGAGGATAGAAGGTGAGCATGGACCAAACAAGCGGTGATGAGCCAGATTTCTGACATTTACTTTTACTTCTATTTCTAAAGAAATGTTTTTCAATTTTTTTGTTTATTTTTATGCATTTGAATGTTTTGTCTGCATGCATACCCGTGTACCACATTTACGTTGCTGGTACTCACAGAGGCCAGAGTGGGAATCATATCTCCTGGGGTTGGAGTTATAAACAGATGTGTTATAGAGACTCCTGGTGGAGAAAATTCTCAGCGTTCCTACCAGTTGCAATTCTATGAGCTACAGCTATGACCTGCCAGGTGAGTTGTGAGCACTGGTGCAACACTGCTATGTGTGTAACCAGCCGTTTTATGATTGGATTTCAGGCTGGTTCCACTGAAAGAACTCATGGTTCTATAAACCAAATCAAGAGGTCATGACTAGAGAGGTCATTGGTCATAGAGGGAATTTTCTAGAATGATTTTGCTAAATGACTATGTTGTCAAGCTGCCTTCCAAATGTTTGTCATATTGCACCTTCATCAGAGCAGGGGATGAGCAGTTACATAGGAACTGGTAACCTGCTACAGTGGGGAGATTCCCGACAGTGGAGAGTTTGACACTCAGTAGGAAAGCTATGTGGAACCACAAAGGGAATGTGATTTAAATAAAATGGAGATCCTACTGAGTCTCATAAAAGCCTAGCAAAACTATCCAGGAAGACCGATTAAATAGGCCCCACCCAGTTAGTTGTGTTAAACTAAGATCCATTGAGACAAAAGTGTTTTTGTGAGAAAATGAAAAATAAAGACTTAATTCCAAGAGTTTTGGTATTATTTCCTAGTTTCAATAATTCTAAATCCCATCGCACTTGAGGTTGGTCATAATTACATACACAAACTACCACTGTTATTCGATAATTTATTTCAAGAGCCTTTGAAAGTCAGTGTTTAAACTAAGTGAGCTACACCAAAGTCCATACAGGGACTGACCTTTTAGATACATGCTGTATTTTTTTTCTTTTAAATGGAGTGATTTTGGTAATGAGCAGGGGAGGGGGTGGGTAAATCACCAACATCACATTCCAAATCAATATGCATCATTGAGGCGCTCCTCAATGTTAGCTTTCCTCTGCCTATGGTTGCTCTTACCTGATTTGCTTCCTTTGTTATGTGGATATTTGCCCAAACTCATAAAAATTTCTCAGCAAGGTCTATCCAATGTCACTGGCATTTGTAACACAATAATCAAAATGAATTGTTACTCTGGCAGAGTGAATACACTAGGGCTGATTAATCCACCCGAAGAAGCTCAGAACTAGAGCTGGGAAACACAACAGCCTTCCTAAACATTATCCCCATGGGGGATCTGCTATTAATTGGTCCAGATTTAAGTACAACTTTTAATCAACTCTCAGGCTTTTAAGTCTGTACCTCAAGAACTCCTCCTTCACCTCTAAGAACTGGGAATTTAATGCTAAACTAATGTCAAGGGTGGTCCTCTTAAGCAAGTTACTTGTAGGATATTTCGTGGACATTCTATCCTTCAGTAATGTAGTACATCTGTTCCTGGGCCAGTTTCCTTCATATAAAGCATCTACTTTTGATTATACACAGGGGACTAATAGGGGTTATATCTATACTGAGAATTCAGTCCATTTTAAAATCTATGCTCATGTAATCAGGCCAAATCAAGCATTAAGACATATGAGAAAAGGAATCTCATTTACATAACTAATTGATTTAAAACATGAATGTAATAAACTGGCTTGTAGTGTGGCTTCAGCAGGAGTTTTAGTAATTGGATCATTCATTCACTCATTCATTCATTCATTTGTTGTGTTAAGGAAAAATCCAGGATGTCAGGCATGCCAGACAATTGTCCTATCACTGAGCCACGCTCCTGACCCAGAAGGGTCTTTCCATGCTTGTGTGTGTGTGTGTGTGTGTGTGTGTGTGTGTGTGTGTGTGTGTGTGTGTGTGTGTGTGTAAGTTATTTGAAACCATATCTGTACAAAAATGCAAATATAAACCTAGACATTTTCTAAGCATAAGCAACTTTCTAGAGGTCATGGCCCATGACTCACAGGTAAAGCCTCAAAATAAGTCGCTTTAGGGCAACTCATGACTCCTCTTTTGTAGTCAACTGTCCAATTTCTAATTTTGCCTGTCCTACATGTTAACTCCATGAAGGTACTGGCCACGTAGATCTTGTCAAGACTCAGAACCCAAAAGAAAAAAACAGTAAAAGCCCCCAAAACCTGAAAGACAAACAAACAAAAAAATCAAACCTAAAACCGTTGCTAAAGTTTCAAAAATGTTTCTGCAGGAATTTGACAGTAGGTGTGTCTAGCAGTAGGGTATGGGGAACTGGGTGTACCCACTAGAAAGTCCCAGATGCTAGGGATCCAAGAGGTTCCAAGGACCCAACAGGGAGGACTTTAGCCAAAACACCCAAGAAAGGGGAGAGAGAATCTGTAGAGACCACATCCGGTGGATAGGCATGCCCCCCCAGTTGAGGAATGGGGCCACCCAACCATTTCAAAAATATTAATCCAGATTTCCTCCTGTCAAAAGGAAATGGAGGGACAAAGAGTAGAGCAGAAACTGAAGGACAGGCCATCCAGAGACTGCCCCACCGAGGGATCCATCCCATTTGCTGACTCCAAACCCAGACACTATTGCTGATGCTAAGAAGTGCTTACTGACAGGAGCCGGGTATAGCTGTTCCCTGAGAGCCTCTACTGGACCCGGACCAATAAAGATGCGGATATACAAAGCCAAACATCGGTCTGAGCATGGGGACTCCAATCAGGAAGTTGGGGCAAGGACTGTAGGAGCTGAAGGGGTTTGCAACCTCAAAGAAAAACAATAATATCAACAAACCAGGCCGCCAAAGCTCCCAGGGACTAAACCACCAACCAGAGTACTCAGGGAGTGCCCAGGGCTCCAGGTGGATATGTAGCAGAGGATGGCCTTATCTGGCATCACTGGGAGAGGAGCCCCTTGGTCCTCTGAAGGCTTGATGACCCAGGATAGAGGAATGCTAGGGTTCTGAGGCAGGAGTGGGTAGGTGGGTGGGAGAGCACTCTCATAGAAGCAGGGGAGAGGGAAGAGGGGATAGGGAACTTGTGGAGGAAAAACTAGGAAGGGGATAACATTTGAAATGTAAATAAATAAAATAACCAATAAGAAATGTTTCTGACATTTTCTGTTCTCCTTACCCCAACTTTCTACCTCCTACTGACCCCTAAGTGAGTCACAGAACTATAACTCATTTCCTGAAAGCAAACTGTTGCCCTGGAAGGAACTCACTGTAGAAAATCCCCTCTCTTTTCTGCCTTCTCCCCCAAAGATCCTCATGCCATCAGTGTCCTGCTCCATATTCAGGGAGAGGAACATCATATAGACACCGAAAAGAATTCTCGCAAACAGACCTTACAGAAGTGCTTGTATAATCTCATGGCTGAATCCCCGATATTTAACAGAAAGGCCAGGATACAGATACAATTCAGTAACTATTTACGCTATTAAAGGACAGAATTGATTTCTACTGCAAGTTTAATTTTCTTGTTCAAAATCAAATAATAATAGGTATTAAAGTGGGAAAACAAAATTTCCAGAATAAAGAGAAAACCAATTGGTTTCTGCCAGTAGCATTATGGTTAGTTTTTTATTTACATGTTTACTTACTGGTAATGAACTTGTTAAGCAATGTTTGGGATTGCATTTAATCCCTGCAGTTTTCTAATTCTGTGATATGCAACCCACAGGAAGGCATGAGCAGGTTGTGAGCAAAATGTGCAAGCTGAGCTTCACCTTCAGAGGTTCTGCAGTCCACGCTGGGATTTGGAACTTGGTCCATGGACAGAACTTGGCGTATCAAGATTCTGAATCACCCTGAGAACTGATATTGATCATGCTATTCTGGAAATAAAACACGGCCCCTCCCTGCTTTTTTTTTTTTCAGTGCTAGGGATCGAACCTACACTCTCCCATATACTAATTAAGCCTCTATGTTTGAGCTATAACCCTAAGCCCCACATAAAAAATCTTGAGGATTATGTCATCCAGAACAATGCAATAGACCGGGTGTGGGGTGAGAGACCACATCTCTTATGTTCAAACTCCATCTTAGAAACCCTGGCCTAAGGTTGAACTCAAGTTAACTAAAAGGTCAGTACCTAGAACCAGTTTCCAGGATACCCCCACCCCCAACAAGACCTGCGTCTAGAACCAGTTTCTAGGTTATTCCCCAACAAATCTGCACCTCTAAGTTATAAGCCTGTCCCTGACCCTTCACTTCCTGACAACCACCAATCAGGGAACATGCAGTGCCAGCCAATTATGTTAAAAGGCCATAGTGGCTCCCCCAATCAGATGTGTACCAGGCTAGATATCCCCTTCTTGCCTCTATAAAGCTTTTCTAAAATTAGGTTTAGGGTTCAGCCTTCCTAATGTGTCAGGGTTGGTGGGGAACCCAAGCTCAAGCTTGAATAAAGAGACCCTTATGCAACTGCATAAGAATCATCTCCTTGGTGGTCTTTTGGGGGTTCACAAATGTTTCCTGACACAACATATGAAGGCAAAGGTGAAACTTTTTGCCAGTTTCTCTGTGCTTTCTTATGTCATGGCACTGTGTGTAGGGAGCCATTCTGAGCTATACAGTCACAAAGGATGTGGGGAGCAGGTGTGGCGGCAGTCCCAAGATGGCGCCCAGGACTGCAGTTAAGTCTCATGACTAACACCTGACTTCCTCACACACCTGAAACTAGCCACATCCATTGTGAGAGCTGCGCAGGCGCACCATGACGCAAGATCAGGCCATGTGACGTGGACCTATGAACTGAGATTACTGGACTGAGGAGGCAGAGTTGAGGGAGGATATAAGGGAGTGTGCTCAGGGGCTGGGGGGAGGAAGGGAAGAAAAGAGAGATTGCTGCTTGCATGCAAAAAGAAAAGTTCCTGAATAAACTGCTTTGAGAAGAACGTTGTGGTGTCGCTCCTTTCTGCGGGACGGAGACAGAGGCGACAGCACTGTACCCAGAAATCAGAATAAAGGCCTTATCACAAGTCACTCGTTACAAACATCATAGAATATATATTTTAGGAAGGGTGATACTTTGATAGAACTTTGAAAAGTTTTATTATATAAACATTGTTATAACAACATTAACTTAATTTTTAAAAGAACACTAAACTTCTCCCAATATCTGTAGTTTATCAGAGGTTTCATTTTCTGCTTTTTTTTATCACAGCATTCCATTTTTTAAAAATATCTCTAATTACAGTGACTATAAAGTTAATATCTTTTAATAGTTCATTAATTTGTATTGATTTTATTGTTTTGATGTTATGGTTCTATTAGTACCTTCCCTCATTTCTCTGACAAAAGCAACTTAAGGAAATATGGTTTATTTTGGCTTCTAGTTTGATTATGCAGTGGACCACAGGAGGGAAGTTATCGAAGCAGAATCAGGAGGCAACTGTTAATATTGAACTGAACCAGGAAGCAGAGAGATTTGAATGTTGGTGCTTAGCTCCCTTCAGGCTATCAAACTAGGGCATGGAATGGGGCTATTGTATGTCAAATGGGTCTTCCTGATGAAATTAACCAAAGCTAGAAACTCCCTCACAAGTATGCCCAAGGGGTTTTCTCCTACGTGATTCAAGATCCATAAAGTTTTGAAATTATTAGCCATTACAAGGACGTTCGATATACTTAAGAGACAAAGTCTAGTTGAGCATGGTGGCACATGCCTTTAATCCCAACATTGAAAAGGAGAAGCAGGGGGATCTTGGTGAGTTCCTGGCCATCTGTGTCCACATACTGAGTTCCAGGATAGCCAAAACAACATAGTAAGGAACCCTATCTCAAATACCGGGGATATCTGAGGGGGGGAGAGGGGAGAGAGAGGGGGAAGACAGAGGGGGAGAGGGAGGATATAGGGGGAGAGAGGGGGAAGAGAGGAGGGTTGGAGGGAGAGAGAGGGGAGGAGGGAAAGAGAGAGAGGCAGAGAAACAGAGAGAACTCAATAAGGGAGTTGTCCATACATGATTAGAATAAGTCTTATTACCCTTCAATCACACCAGCTTGAGAGATGAAGTCTAGTTTATAAAGGATTGCATGATTAGAATATGTCTTTTGGAAAACAATTGCAAATACATTTTAGAAAATTGGAAATTAGCAGCCTGATTGGCTTCCTTCTTTCTTTAATCAGCAAAGCACGTCCACCATCTCTCCTATCTCTCAACTTTAACTGATCTTGTGGGATTCTACCATTTTCATAAAGTAAGTGTCTGACACTGAAAATCTACTTTCAGTATTTCCAAAGTGACTGTTCCATAAGAGTGAAATGTTAATTCACTGTTAGTTAATGTGGTTTTCAGTCAACTGAATCCTGGTAAGTTAGGTGGTTATTTGAAAACATAATTTTGAGATAAATCATTGGGTTCAGTTATACAGATAGTGAAAAGCGATGTCCTACTATCTAAACAAAGCCAAACCATAGACACACACAAACAAAATCAGGTTGGCTGATGAACTTTGGCATATACAGTAAAATGTGTTCATTTTTATGGCAGGAGTATGATGTAATAAACAATGGTCAAAGGAGAAATGGTAATCATAAACATATTCTTTACACATAAACAAATATAATGTTCTTATAGCCTGTCTTTGCAAATTAACAAGAAATAACAACCACATATAAAGCAGACACCCACATTGACCTGGAAAATAAAACCAGAGTAATTTACAGACATAAAAAACTTATTTAAGATCATTCTTCTTAATTAAGGCACATTCAAATAAAAATGAGAAATCATTTTTCTTTATCAGAGGGTAAATTATCCAAGTAGTTAATAATTTATGGTACTATTAACAATTTATTGAAGGAGACCGGTCTTGTGTACTTTTAGTGAGAGTTTATGTTGCTACAATCTTAGAGATATCAAAATAATTTAAAAAAAAATTGTACCGCAAAATAAGATGTGCACAAGAACCTTAAGCCTGAAATTTCTCTTCTAGGAATTTGTGTTACAACCATACTAGCAAACATGCAATGGAATATGTCTATAAATATATTTATTACAAAGTGGTCTACAATGGTTTTCAAAAACGAGAGGCAATGTAATGCCCACAGGCAAAGGAATGGCTACATAAATTATGAAACATGAACTCAATAGAAGATTTGATAATTAGAAAGAATGAAGTACAGTTCTGTATGCTGAAAAGTAAATGTCCCCAGGAGATATCATTCCAGAGACTTAAAAAAGAAAACTAAAAGCAAATTATAGGCTAGCATATGGTGTCTATATATTATGCTTCAGTTTAGCTTTGAGATTATAATATAATTACATTTCTCCCCTCCATTTCCTCTCTCCAGATCCTCTCATCTATCCTCCATACTCTCCTTCATTTCTCCCTTTTCACCAATTGCTATTTCATATCTATATTTATATGTATAGAAATGCATATTCTTAATATAAACTGTTATGTCTCTATAGTATCACATGCATGCATGTTTTCAGGGATTACCACTTGGCACTGAACAATTGATGTGCTTTCCTTGGGGAAGACCATCTCTCTCACTCCCAACCTTTCTCAATTGCCTCAATTCTTTGCATAAGTTCTTATGCTTCTTTTTACATTATCAAGATAAAACCAATCTCATATTTATTCAGTATTCCTCATGGAAATGTGTTTATGTCCACTAGACATTGTGAAGAAGTAATAAAATAATGCATGTGACTACCTATGAGGTATGCTCAAGTTATTGATTACATATAAATGAAATCATTTTAATGCTTAGTAATTTTATAGAAAATATGAATTTTTTCATCATTATAATTCAGTGGTTTGGCTGAGTATTTTTATGTTATGTCTCCTGAAAAGAAATTTATCTAGGAAGACTGAAGCAGCTGGATATCTTCAATATCACTTCATCAAAGGCCTTCTGTCTGGGCTTCTTTGGGTAGACATATCTGAATTTCAAATGAGAGCCCAATACATAAGATTTCCAAACATTCTTTTTCTTGGATCAAATTGACAAACTTCATCAATAAAGAGTAGAATCAATGTAAATCAATCCAAAAGAAAAGAAAATAGGAAGTGGTATTTTCTTGGGATTGTATCAACAAGCAACTCTAACAACATAAGTCCATCACCCCAAATTTTCCAGTGGGAGGAAGAATTAAGAGACGTAGAGTAAGCTTCTTCCAAGGGCCATGCTGCTGGCCATCAGCAGAGTGAAAGGCTTACCCATCCTCCTGACTCTCGAGTCCTTATCTTGAGCCGGATATATGTAGAAACCCACTGATTTCCCTCAGAAACAACCCATTTTCCTTGCGTGTGCTTAATTTCAGTTTTAGATTTCCTCATTCACCACTTCAAATAGCTAGCACCAAAGCAGCCTCCTTCTACTTCGCTCACTTGGTTGTTCCAGTGAAACGTCTCTTGAAACTGATTTTTATATATCAAACCGGTTGCTGCTAACGTCCTGACACTTTATCTTAACACTCTCATCATACACGGCAATATTTAAGTGTGCAGCTGCCACCGAGATTCGGCTTATAAGATAGCTCAGTCTTTGGATGTGGGTTGTCTGAGATCACACATCTTCATACTCACCGCTTCGGTTGCCATGGCATTTTGTAAACACAGAACATTGGCTCAATAACTGAAGCTGCCTGTTTGTGACTTGTATTCGCTCCCCAAATCTTTTAGCAAAGTGATTTCAGTTAGTTATTGCATTTAGCATTTCTGGTTTTTCTGTCTGTCTGTTTGTTTGTTTTGGTCTATTCCTAAAAATCATTATTTTCTATGGTTTGCATAAATGTCCCAGAAAGGCCTGTCCATAGAGTCTTTACCAAAAATCATGGCAATATTGGGAGATGACAGATCCTTAAAAGATGTAGCCTGATGGAATGAAGTTAGAACTTTGGAGAATGTGCCCTAAAGGAATTTGGGGGTCCAGTCCTTCCTTATTCGTCTTTCTCTAAAAGGAGAAGTTACCTTAGACACATGCTCCTAGCATGATGGACTGCTTCACCACAAACCAAAGAACGGTTAACTGTGAATTGTGACCTCTGAACCTGAACCGAGCAGCTTGTCTTCTTGTAAATTGATATGCTCTTTATCACAGTTCTGGAATGCAACACAACACACTATTATACCTTCCGACTCCATGAGCAAGCTCTGACATCTGAAGTCTTTGAGCTATTGCTGCTGCTCATGATTTAATGACCATACTTTGACCAAAACCACAATTTAAGAAACAATTGTGAGGGCTTAATTGCTACAATAATAAAGAGTTTGTAAAAACAATACAATGCAACTAGTCAAATGAGGTCAGACTAGCCCAGAAAAGCCGGTGCACTGCCCAATGCTGACCACTCTAAAGTTTAGCCTTCACTAATCTTCATTTCTGTTTTAATTTACCAAAATAAAGAACTTAAAAGGGGATTGGTACATAGTCTGATTGGTAGAGTGCTGGCCTAACATGTATGAAACCTTCTTGGCTTTAATTCTCAGCCAGCACCATGTAAATAGGGCATGGAGGTACATGCCAGTAACTCGACATTGCAAAGGTGAGGGAAGAAGAAGCAAATTCAAGACCACCCTTAGTTATACAGCTAGGAACTCTGCTCTATACAAGACTAATAAGCAAACCAACAAATAAAAGAAGCACAAGTATCACCAGGATGGTTTTTACGGTGTGTGTTTCTCTGAACACTTGGAAAGTGGGTTGGCCATATCAGAATTGTTCTCAGTTTCAGTCTTCTTATACACTTCTGTTTTCCTGGCTATAACCAACATGGTAGTAATAAAATATGGTATGCATATTTCTCTCCTCAACTGAAAAATGTGTGGTTGAAGTCTGAACACTATTAATGACTTACATGCCTCTCCAGTTCTTCATGTTCTAAAATTGAGTTGCATTATAGTTGGAAGTTTATATTTAATAAACATACAAAGGACACACACACACACACAGACACACACACACACACACACACACACCTTCTCTAGTGACAGAAGAATGTATTCTTCTATTCTATGACTTCGAGCTTTATAACATGCTATGCTCAGTGGAACTTCTTAAGCGAGCTTGTGTACCTTAACTTGACTTTTACTTTAGTGATGTGTCATTAGAAATATATGCCTGCAATACTGATCTTGAAAACTACATAACATTAGTAGAGATTCCAGCACAGATGCATTGAAGAATACATAAATTTTTTTCTAGAACTTAGATTAACCCTTATGGTAAAGAATCATAGAGTTTTGATTTAGTATATATTTATAGCATAGCTGATTCATACAAGTCCCGCCCTCACCCCCGCCCCGGTGGCTTGCTCTCTCTCTCTCTCTCTCTTTTTTTTCCTCACCACCTACACTCCTTCAAATAATGCTCCTCTACTTATCTTCAAGCTTTCATCTTCTTTCAACTTCTTTCTGCAGAGGAGAAGCTCTGTCTCTGCGATCTTAATTACCAGCACATTTTCTCCTTCAGCATGATGGTGACTGTCTATAATTTCACTTATTTCATTGATAATATCAGAGAGCCTTTTAGTACCTAGCCTCAGCAGGCCTGAGAACTTACCGTATACATCAGACTGGCTTTAAATGTACCATCTTCCTGTACCTGCCTTTTGAATGGTGTGGTTATAGGCGTACACCTTCCTATTCAGCTCCTAATAGTTTATTAACAGTTATAATAGTGTGGTTCATTTTCTTCCTCCTTCACTCAATTAGAAAAAAAAGAAGCATGTTTGTTGGCCACCTTTGGAGCTCTGGTTCCTAGCACATAGTTATTTCAAAAATCTTGATGGGATATTTTTGAAACTGCTCAGTTTTATGTAGAAGCATTTTATTGTCCTAGCTGACTGGATTGTTTATGATGACTTGTTGATATTGAAGCAGGTGGGTAACTGTTATTTAATGTTCTTGTGCACTGATAACAAAAATCAGAATTACTTGAGTTAAAAGTAAATAAGCGAGTGATAAATTGGATGATTCTATATTATATGCCCTACAACTTCACTTGAAGTAAAAAACAGGAGAACAACAAAGAACAACAAACCACCCTAGGCAGAATGCACTAGCCAGTTGGAATGGAGGTATTCGTATTTCACAAATTTTGTAAAGTGTGTTTGGAGTTTTGAGATTTATGGAAACAAGACTGGACTTAACTACTGTCAAAAGGTTGTAAGATAAAACTACCAAAACAGATAGTCTACGAAAACAGATAGTGGGAGCTATGGAGAACAGAGCAGGAGATAGAAGCATGTCACGTTTGGTGAGAGAATATTCATTCTATCTTGGGTATTTTTTTCATTCTCGGTCTCTGATTTTAGACCTGCTTTGTGTGTGTGTGTGTGTGTGTGTGTGTGTGTGTGTGTGTGTGTGTGTGTGTGTGTGTTGGATTTCTTCCTCTTAAGTTCCTGAGGAGCAAAGTTCACATAAACAATGTCATATAATCAATTGCCAATAATAAAAACAAGCTAGAAAACCTGTCGTATTTTAAAATTTGAGTGTTTCCTAAGACCACACCTTAGTAGCTGTGCTAGAATGACATCTGAATAAGAGACTTCTGAAAACTGTCGTGGTCCTGATGTGTGTCATGGTCCTTATATGTGTACACTGTTGTCCAATCTGTTTTTGAAGGAACCATGAAGACACATGATGATATTCAACTCTACACTGTAGATAAGCAATGCAGGATGTTCATGCAGCTTGTCAATCCCAGAATTGTCCTGTCACCACACTGTCGTGAGTATTCTCACCAATGGAGATGCTGAAGAGTCACTGAAGATCCAAGAACTTAAGCTGGAGCCATAGACACTAGATCCAAGAAAGCAGTAGTTCGGGGAAGCACTGACTGCAGAGAAGACACCAAGCAGGACATGAGCATATTCCAACCTTTCTGCTTCTTACAGCGGACAGTTATTGAAGACAACTTGGGAGGCCATGAGACAATAAGAATGAAAAATAGAAACAGCTCGAAGACTATTTATTGGTGCCGTTGCTGCTTTACATAGCAAATCAATGCTATTTCCTTTGTCTAGATATTAATCTTTGGATCTGGAGCAGGTATAGCAGGGTTTAAGGCTAAACACAAACAAAGGCAGTCTGAAATAGAGTTAATGTAATGAAAGGAAACTAGTACAGTATGTGGTTGCCCCAAATGCACATTAAAATATCAAATTATTTTGCATTTCATTTTCCATGTCTGAAATCTCTCCACAAAAATCAAGAATTTGTTGCAAAGTAATTTACAGTTTTACGATAAGTAACCTGAAAATTATTTAGTTTTCTTTCTTAACTGTTTACTTTTTCTAGGATCATACTGGGGAAAAATTATGACTAGAACCTGGTTTAGAATTTGTTATACATATTAACACAAAATATCTGCGTTACCTTTGTAAATCATTCTTTTTACTTTATAGAGGTAACTCATTTATTCTTTCAGCAGTTATTCAATATCTTTAACTATAACCCTTGGACTTCAACTCAGCTTCACTAAACAGTTCCCATTGTGATTACCTGGGAAACTTCACCTAAAGACTTCCTACTGCTACTGGCTTGGGGTGATAAGTGACACGTGTTGAAGAGGTCATGTGCCTATACCAATCTTCAGCGTCAGTGGCATAGCTCTGATGCATGTCCCATACAGTTTTGCTAAGTCTTCCCAGCTGTACACAATGAAGACCTGCTTAGTACACTTAATTAACCAATTTTTCCTTTTATATACTCAAATTTTTTCTCTCTGCCTGGGGGACATTCCAAGAACCCCAAGTTCTCATCCTTGTATATTCAAATACACATTTTCTTTTCCAGGGGTCACCTGAGGAACAAACTCAGAAGCAGAACATGTCAGGACACAATGGCATGAACATGTAACACACGGTAAAGGAATCTAACATGAGTGTAGATAATATACCAAAGAATATCTGAAGAAATGTGAAGTGTGAATGATGAGCTCTCTGCAGGACTGTAGAAAGCGAATCCAAGTAGCACAGCTGAACATCCTGAGACAGAGAGAATCCTGGGGCAGAAGAAAGGTCAGTGTGAATAGATAATAGAAAACAAGGAGAAAATAATAGTACTTTCTACACAGAAAATAAAGAAGAACTGATGTACAAAACCATTTACCTAACCATCCATTGTCAGACATCTCTGGTGTTTCCTGTGAATAGAGTAGCAATAAACATGGTTGAGTAAGCATCTCTGTAGTAGGGTGAATTGTATCTTTGGGTCCAAGAATAGCATACCTGGACCTTCAGATCAAATCTTATCTTTCTAAGGAACTGTTACAAATAATTCAATATTATCTGTACAAGTTTTCAGTACTACCAGCAATGAATACGTATCTCCAACTTGCTCCCCATCCTTGTCAGCCCGATCTACCATATTTTATTTATCTTATCGATGTAAGAAGAAATTGCAAAATAGCTTTGATTTGTATTTCCCTTTGGATAAAGATGTTGAACATTTCTTTAAGTGTTTCTCCACCATTTGGCTTTCTTCTTTAGGTAATTTTCTGTTCAAATACATAACCCATGTTTTTTTGGGTTGTTTGGATGGCTTTCTGGTCTTTGATTTTGTTTGGTTTGGGCTGTTTTAATGTCTGCTTTTTTGAGTTCTTTATGCATTTTGGATATTAGCCCCTACGAGCTATATAGCTGGTAACAAACAAACAAACAAACAAACAAACAAACAAACATTTTTATTCTGTAGGGTGCTGTTTTGTCTGAATAACAGCATTTTGTGCAATGGCTCATGAGTTTCCATTTATTAATTGTTGTTCTTGGTGCCTGGGCCAATGGTGTTCTGTTCAGAAAATCTTTTCTCGTGCCAGTGATTTCAACGATCCCCTCCCCTCCTCCTGCCACACTTTATCTTATTTCAGAATCAGCATATCAGGATGTAATTGAGGTCTTTGATGCAAGTTGAATTTTGTGTGGGGAGATGACTATTTCCATTCTCTGATATGCAGACATCCAATTTGACCAGCACTATATGTTAAAGATGCTGTCTCTTTTCCTGTGTGTATATCTGACTTCTTTGTCAAAAATGAGGTGTTCACGGTTATGTAGACACATTACTGGGTCTTCAATTTATATTCCAGCTGATCAAAGTGTCTTTTTAATGCACTAGCATGCAATTTTTATTACTATATCTCTTTAATACAGTTTGAGTTATTATTTAGGCATATTTTTTATATTCTGACTTTATCATTTCAATTTCTGTGAAGATTTTGGTTGGAATCACAATGGAGATTGCAGAGAATCTCATCTTGATTTAAATTTGGTAGGTGATATATTGACAAAATTATCTGTTTCTTTTAGATTTTCCAATTTGATTCACCACAGCTTTTTAAAATATGTCTTTATGAATCTCTGCATTCCTCAGTGTCCATTCCTCAGTGTCCATTTTTATGTCCCTCCTCTGTCTCTAATTTTGTAATTTGATTCTTCTCTCTCAACATTTTTGCTAATTTGACTAAAGGTTTGTCAATCTTACTGATTCTCTCAAAGCACCAACTCTATTTCATTGATTTGTTTTATTGGTTTTTGTATGATTGGTTTGTATTTTATTGATTTCCCCCGTGAGTTTATTTATTACCATTTGTTTCTTTGGAGTGTGGTTTCTTCCTTTTATTCTAGAGCTTTCAGGTGTGTCATTTAGTTACTAATATGAGATACCTCTAAATTTTTTACGTAGGTATTTAGTTCCACAAACTTACCTCTTAGAGCACCCTTCATTGTGTCCCAGAATTTTGAGTATGTTGTGTTTCCTCTTTATTGAAGTCTAGAAATTAAAATTTTAATTTTCTAATTCCTGTCTTGACTGACTTTTTACTCAGTAGTGAATTGTTCATTTTCATGAGTTTGCAAACTTCCTGTTGACTCTGTGGGTGTGCATATCAAGGGTAGTTAGGGAGGATGCAAGAGGTTATATCAGTTTTCTCATATCTCTTGAGTCTTGTCCAATATGTGGTCAGCATTGAAGAAAGTTCCAAGAGGTATTGAGTAACAAGGTATATTCTTTTGTTTAAGTAAAATTTTCTATGAATATCTGCTAAGTCCATTCAGTTTATAATGTCAATTATCACCAGCATATCTCTATTTAGTTTTTGTCTGAATGATCTGTCTACTGGCAAGAGTGAGGTATTGATATCATCAAGGGTCAATATGTGGTTATGCTATAGTAGTGTATCTTTCACAAACTTGGATACCCTTGTCTTTGGTGCACAGATGTAAAACACTGCAATGTTCTCTTGGTGAATTTTTCTGTTAGTGAATGTTCCTTCTTCCCTATCTTTATTAATTTTCTGGGCTGAACTCTAGTGTGTCAGATATTAAGATGATTACACAGGCTTGATTCTTAGGTCCATTTCCTTGGGATATCTTTTCCCATTCTTTTACCCTGAGGTGATGTCTATCTTGGATGTTAATGTGTATTTCTTGAATGCAGCAAAAGGGTCCTGTTTTCGTATCTGTTCTGTTAGTCTGCGTCTTTTTATATCTTTTTATTGGGGGAATTGATACCATTGATGTTGAGAGTTATCAGTGAGCAATTCATGTTGATTACTGTTATACTATTGTTATAATATGATGTTATTTTTTCCTTCTTTTGATTTACTGGTCTGATATTTACTCACTATGATTTCTATGGTGTAGTTAACCCTTTCAAGTTAGGTTTTCTTCAGGCAACTTCTGGGGGGATGGATTTGTAAATGGATCCTGCTTAAATTTGTTTTTATCATAAAATCTTTCCTTTTCTCTTCTATTATGATTCAAGTGTTGCCAGGTAACTTACATTGGGTTGGTATCTGCAGCCTCTTAGAGTTGGTAAAACATATGCTCAGGCCCATACGGCTTTTTCTCTTTTTTCCATCTTTATTAAATTGGGTCTTATTTACATTTCAAATGCGCTTTCCCGGTTTCCAGGCCAACAACCCCCTAACCCAACACCATCCCCTCTATATGGGTGTTCCTCTCCCCATCCTCCCCCCATTACCACCCTCCCCACAAGAATCCCATTCACCAAGGGCTTTCCCTTCCACTGGTGCCCTTACTAGGCTATTCATTGCTACCTATGCTGTTGGAGCCCAGGGTCAGTCCATGTATAGTCTTTGGGTAGTGGTTTAGTTCCTGGAAGCTCTGGTTGCTTGGCATTGTTGTTCATATGGGGTCTCAAGCCCCTTCAAGCTCTTCCAGTTCTTTCTCTGATTCCTTCAACAGGGGTCCCATTCTAAGTTCAGTGGTTTGCTGCTGGCATTCGCCTATATATTTGCCATATTCTGGCTGTGTCTCTCAGGAGAGATCTATATCCAGTCCCTGTCAGCTTGCACTTCTTTGCTTCATCCATCTTATCTAGTTTGGTGACTGTATATGTATGGGCCACATGTGGGGCAGGCTCTGAATGGGTGTTCCTTCTGCCTCTGTTTTAAACTTTGCCTCCCTATTCCCTCCCAAGGGTATTCTTGTTTCCCTTTAAAGAAGGAGTGAAGCATCCGCATTTTGGTCATCCTTCTTGAGTTTCATGTGTTCTGTGCATCTAGGGTAATTCAAGCATTTGGACTAATATCCACTTATTAATGAGTGCATACCATGTGTGTTTTTCTGTGATTGGGTTACCTCACTCAGGATGACATTTTCCAGTTCCACCCATTTGTCTATGAAGTTCATAAAGTCATTGTTTTTGATAGCTACATAGTATTCTACTGTGTAGATGTACCACATTTTCTGTATCTATTCCTCTGTTGAAGGGCATCTGGGTTCTTTCCAGCTTCTGGCTACTATAAATAAGGCTACTATGAACCCAGTGGAGCATGTGTCTTTGTTATATGTTGGGGCATCTTTTGGGTATATGCTCAAGAGAGGTATAGCTGGGTCCTCAGGTAGTTCAATGTCCAATTTTCTGAGGAACCTCCAGACTGATTTCCAGAATGGTTGTACCAGTCTGCAATCCCACCAACAATGGAGGGGTGTTCCTCTTTCTCCACATCCTCGCCAGCATATGCTGTCTCTGGAGTTTTTGATTTTAGCCATTCTGACTGGTGTGAGGATTGTTTTGACTTGCATTTTTCTTATGACTAAAGATGTTGAACATTTCATTAGCTGCTTCTCAGCCATTTGGCATTCCTCAGCTGTGAATTCTTTATTTAGTTCTGAACCCAATTTTTAATAGGGTTATTTGTCTCCCTGCAGTCTAACTTCGTGAGTTCTTTGTATATTTTGAATAAAAGCCCTCTATCAGTTGTAGGATTGGTAAAGATCTTTTCCCAATCTGTTGGTTGCCATTTTGTCCTAACGACAGTGTCCTTTGCCTTACAAAAGCTTTGTAGTTTTATGAGATCCCATTTGTCGATTCTGGATCTTAGAGCATAAGCCATTGGTGTTTTGTTCAGGAAATTTTCTCCAGTGCCATGTGTTCAAGATTCTTCCCCACTTTTTCTTCTATTAGTTTGAGTATATCTAGTTTAATGTGGAGATCCTTGATCCACTTGGACTTAAGCTTTGTACAGGGTGATGAGAATGGATTGATTTGCATTCTTCTACATGCTGATCTCCAGTTGAACCAGCACAATTTGCTCAAAATGCTATCTTTTTTCCATTGGATGGTTTTGGCTCCTTTGTCAAAAATCAAGTGACCATAGGTGTGTGGGTTCATTTCTGGGTCTTCAATTCTATTCCACTGGTCTATCTGCCTGTCTCTGTACCAATACCATACAGTTTTTATCACTATTGCTCTGTAACACTGATTGAGTTCAGGGATAGTGATTCCCCGGAAGTCCTTTTATTGTTGAGGATAGTTTTAGCTATCCCGGGTTTTTTGTTATTCCAGATGAATTTCCACATTCTTCTGTCTAACTTTTTGAAGAATTGGACTGGAATTTTGATGGGGATTGCATTGAATCTATAGATCACTTTTGGTAGAATGGCCATTTTTACTATATTAATCCTGCCAATCCATGAGCATGGGAGATCTTTCCATCTTCTGAGATCTTCTTCAATTTCTTTCTTCAGAGGCTTGAAGTTCTTATCATACAGATCTTTCACTTGCTTGGTTAAAGTCAAACCGAAGTATTTTATATTATTTGGGACTATTATGAAAGGTGTTATTTCCCTGATTTCTTTCTCAGCTTCTTTCTCTTTTTATAGAGGAAGCCTACTGATTTATTTGAGTTAAATTTATACCCAGCCACTTTGCTGAAGGTATTTTTCAGGTTTAATAGTTCTCTTGTGGAACTGTTGGGGCCAGTAAATATACTATCTTATCATCTGCAAATAGTGATATTTTGACTTCTTCCTTTCCAATTTGTATCCCTTTGATCTCCTTTTGTTTGATTGCTCTGGCTAGGACTTTGATACCTATATTGAATAAGTAGGGAGAGAGTGGGCAGCTTTGTCTAGTCCCTGATTTTAATGGGATTGCTTCAAGTTTCTCTCCATTTAGTTTAATGTTAGCTACTGGTTTGCTGTATATGGCTTTTACTATGTTTAGGTATGGGTCTTGAATTCCTGTTCTTTCCAGGAGTTTTATCATGAAGAGGTGATGAATTTTGTCAAATGCTTTGTCAGCATCTAATGAAATGATCATGTAGTTTTATCTTTCAGTTTGTTTGTTTATATAGTGGATTATGTTGATGGTTTTCTGTATATTAAACCATCCCTGCATACCTAGGATGAAGCTTACTTGATCATGATGGATGATTGTTTTGATATGCTCTTGAATTCAGTTTGCAAGAATTTTATTGAGCATTTTTGCGTCAGTATTCATAAGGGAAATTGGTCTGAAGTTCTCTTTCTTTGTTACTTATTTGTGTGGTTTAGATATAAGAGTAATTGTGACTTCATAGAAGGAATTTGGTAGCACTCCGTCTGTTTCAATTTTGTGGAATAGTTTGGATAGTATTGGTATGAGGTCTTCTATGAAAGTCTGATAGAATTCTGCACTGAACCCATCTGGACCTGGGCTCTTTTTGGTTGGGAGACCTTTAATGACTGCTTCTATTTCTTTAGGAGTTATGTAGTTGTGTAAATGGTTTATCTGTTCCTGATTTAACTTTGGTAACTGGTATCTGTCTAGGAAATTGTCCATTTCCTGCAGATTTTCAAGTTTTGTTGAATATAGGCTTTTGTAGTAGTAGTTGATGATGTTTTGAATTTCCTCTGATTCTGTTGTTATGTTTCCCTTTTCATTTCTGATTTTGTTAATTTAGACACACTCTCTGTGTCCTCTCGTTAGTCTGGCTAAGGGTTTATCTATCTTGCTGATATGGCTTTTAAAGTAGCCATTGAAAAGTCAGGTGTGAATCTAATTTAACTGAAGAATCCTTAGGATGGCAGCCTAGAGAGAGCATTGCTTCTCTGCTCATTTCTAGTTGACAGGGTCTGGCTTTATTTGATGCCTTCAACTTCATTTTCACAAACTGATTATTTTCCCCACCTGTGGAGATCAGGGTTTCTCACTTTTAATGCAGTTCCTATTCACAGGGATTTTTCAGCCAATCTCCTGAACAATAGGAATTGTCCTGATAAACTCTGCCTTCTCCTCTGTGATATAGATCATGTGGGTTTCTCAGACAAAGCCCCTGTGAGTTAAAATTTTTCTTAATTTCCAAGTTCAGCTCCATCCTGACCATTGTATATAAACTGGACTTTACTTCTAATGCTTTTTCCAGTAGAAATTTCCACAGTTCATCTATTTCACATCAGATGATCTTGTGTTGGTCATCTATTTGGTGATCTATAACTAAAACAACCAATCAGCAACAATTCAGTGGAGAGAGAGAGAGAGAGAGAGAGAGAGAGAGAGAGAGAGAGAGACTTTTGCAGTGTTATAACCCAGCAATAATACTTTCTTTAGATTTCAAGTGGCTTCCTATTATTGGTCAAGCTAGATGCAGACTATGATTAAAATATCTCACATGTACCTACAAAATAAATCAGAGGAAAATAACAATACATAATAGTTTAAGAAAACCAGTACCCAGTTCCTCAAAATAATGAAATTTGAAGACCAATGGGGAGGCAAAAAAGTGAGTAAATATAAACCTCGGACTCAATTACTCAATCAGACAGAAAGCTATTAAGAGAGGCAAAGAAAATTTTAGGGGGCAAGGAACATGATTTTAGTCCTTGTTCTTATTATGAGGGTGTTAGCACAAAATTTCTCCTTCCAGGGGCTGTGAGGATAACTCAGTCAGGAAAAGAGCCTGCCACGTGTTCACAAGAGCCTATCTACAGACCTTCAGCACCCATGTAAAAGCCGGGTGTGATGGGATGTATGTTTAACCACACTGCTGGTTGGGGAGTTACAATAGGAACCGAGGCAGTGGATCAGGAGAATTCATTGTTAATCTAGCCAGAAGGAATCAATGGACTCCAGATTCAAGGAGAGACACTATTTCAGAATAATAAGATGGACTGCAGCTGAGGAAGACATCTGATATTGATCTCTGACTTCCACAGACACTCGTACACATAGCCTAACCTACCCACATAAAGAGGTTTTCCCTTCATGCTCACACAATCATGTATATCCTCTTCCCCCACCTCTCTCTCTCTCTCTCTCTCTCTCTCTCTCTCTCTCTCTCTCTCTCTCTCTCTCTCTCTCTCACCTGATAATATATTCCCTTCAGCTCTCTTCTGAATCTGGACTAAAGCCCTATATCAAGGATTAAAACTCATCTAAGAAACCCCTCACACTCAGAAACACTCAAAATTCTCTTAGTAAATTGTGCCAGTGTTATGTTGCTACCGAAAGTTTTGAAGTCCCTAATTAAAAGCTAAGGGTAGAAGTTTGTTAAATGTTTGTGCTAACTTCATATCATCATGTTGTCTGGGTTTTGCCAGCAATAGTCCAGTTTATCTCACAGTGAATTGCATATGCTTTGTCTCCCAGCAACAGTATCTTAAGGCCCAGAGCGAGGCCAGAAACTTGTTTTTAATGATGTCTTTCAAGCCATAAGCTTTTTGTGATACTCCCTAGGTGACAGCATCCTAGAGCTCAGATAAACCAGGTTGGAAATACCCCAAAAGCATGGAGAAGGATACCTTAGGAATGCTATGCTATGACACAGTAATCTTAGAGGCTGTCCTTGTATAAACACACAAGAAAACTAGAAAAGGGGGTGCTCTAGCAAGACTGTTCAGTGAAGGTTGTAAGGTTATCACCAATAATATCAAAACAATGTAGAACAACTCAGTGTTTTTCAACAGCACAATGTCAAAGGACTATAAAGGCCAAGCAAAAGATTCTCCTGCTGTCCCCAACAGGGGTGGTTGCCATGTCACTGTTTAAGTGGATGCTAAGTACTATTCATTGTCAAAGAATGAGCCCTATTCAGATGGTTAGCATATGGTGACAGGAAATTACAGAGCAGAATTGAGGCAATCAGTACACTGCCCAAGATACTGTCTAAGCTGAGTCCACCAATAAGAAAGAGCTACTTGGGGAACTCAGTAGAAGGTGCTTTAGTTTTGCAAATGTCTTGGATTAGAGAAATGACCCAGACCTTTGTTCCACTGAGAGAGCCAATGGTTTAAGTTTGGAGTTCACACCAGATATTCAGAAAGTAAGAATTAAAGCTCTTCATTCTGTAGAGCCATTTTTTTTCTACTTACTAAATAAATCAGTGGCCCAAATTAAAACATGGGCCTGCCATTCACCTTGATTAAAAGGATAAATTATGTTAAAACCCCCTTGAAAGCCTGAATCATGATATGTTCATTGTTATTCATTCTTATTCATTCTCCATAAGGGTGTACAAATCAATACTTCGATCTCCGGAACTTCTAGTTCACTTTATTTCATGCACTTGAAACTTCATTAACCTGCCTCTGTAGAACAACTTGTCCATAACTCAGAAGTTAGTCCTACACTGTGTAAAGGGATTTTATTGTAAACACAACTCAAAGAAACACTGGCTATTTTAGGATCCACCTCCCAGCCACACCAACCAGAATAAGCCTTGCGAATTATAACATGTACTGAAAACTAGGTCATTGCCCCCCTTCTTACTAGCAATTTAAGGTAAGTGCTACTTCCCACTAGGCTCTTTCTGTGTTGTGACCAGGAAAAAAAAAAGAAGTTGCTCATCCACGATACTGAAAATAAAATTCAAGTTCATTAAATATTTCTTTCATTGTAAAAACCCTCCCAGCAATCAGTCCAGAAGCAAAGACATGATATTTAAGGCAATATGAAATATAGATACCACCAACCATGCAAAGGAGTTTTATTCCAGATACTGTCTGCAGATAAGTTTGCAAAGAGATACCATCATTGCTCACATGCCTGTGTAGGTCTGCAAATAACTATGATTATAGTCAGAAAGCTCGTGACCACACATGGCAATAATTCATGCTCCCATGACTGACATCACTGAATCCTACAGCCTGCTCTCAGAAGCAGTTTTTTTAAAAGTCTGTCGGTAAGAAAAATCTATACTTCTCTACAGAAGCCCACTTTTTGCTAAATGAAAACATTTTCTTTGATAAAATACCTAGGTTTGTCTCCGGATAGACACTGTAATTTTTTTAAGTGAGTAAACACTGCAACTGTTCTTGCTGCTTCTTTTCTTTTGTTCCCATCATCCCTTCAAAATAAACTAAAAATTACAGCCTGCGAAGGCAGCATTTATGATAGTGTCACCTCATTTTCCCTGTTGCTAAGGACCAGGCCTTTCTGGCTTGTTGCCGATAATAGCATATTTTCTCTCACTTTCTATAAAAGCATTCACAAAAAAAAAAAAAAAAAAAAAAAAAAAAATTGCAGATCAAGGGGCTTCTGTTTCTCTATCTGAAGTGAAGTAGGTTAAATTAATAAATTTTAAGATAACTTTTAAGTTGTATAGTATAAAAAGGTCTCAAGAGTACAAAGAACTAATCTCTTCTCCTATCTTTATGCAGATTCTCACTAAGCTACCCAAAGATGAATGTGAAACCCTTCAAAGGAATTGGATCCCCCAAGTTTTCTCAGAACCCTCCCCAATGACTTTGTCAGAGAAATCACGTTCCTTTTGAACAGTTTTCATGTATAAATTCAGGATTAAATCTCTTTTTGTTGGGTTGTCAGAAAGTGAGATGGGAAACAAGTAGCTTTGCTTGGGAATCTATCACAAATAAAAGAGAAAATTAAAACCCCTAAAGGATTAGGCAAGTTTTTCCAAGTACATCTGTGATCAGAAAAGCAGGTGTTTCAAAGCACACATCCACTTACTTGTTTACAGACTATGTCTCTAGGCTTTATCTCACAGTAGTAACAATAGTGGCACGAATCTCAATAATATAAAAGAGTAGACATTGATTTTAATGGATCATACTTCAAGGGAAATATCAACATGGTGAGTCCATTATTGTAAATATTACGACATGAAGGTAGGTAGATAGGTAGGATAGATATAGACAAATGTCTCAAAAACATTTGGGGTAGATCAACTGAAAGCATACCATGACACTGATCACAGATGGCTTTGATGGCTCTTAGATTATAGAACACTTCTCAAAGGAGCTCATACCGGCTAGGTACTATAGAGAGAATAGGACTGAATGTAGCAATAGCAAGAATTCCCAAATATGCTCAAAAATAAATCCATAGCAATTTTAACAAAGAAAGGCACTGCTCACAGTGGAGCAGGTGGTCCACTGTGATCAAAATAAGAAGGAGCTGTCAAGCAATACCTCAGAAAAGGAAGCCATGACTCAGACTGTGGACAGTGCTGTGCACTAGAATGTTAAGGTATTCTTCATCATCACCTGGACACCTCTCATACAACATCTACATATATTTTGAACTTCTCTCTGTTCATGCCTGTGACTTCATAGTAAGGTTAACGGTTTGAGAAAATAAGGGGATATACAGAGAGATCCAAATTGATGGGGGAAGGTGGAATTAAGGATATCATCAAGGTGTGTGCAGAAATACGTGACCTCTGCTTCCTACCAGTTTTAATTTTCTCATTGAAGTAGGCAAGAAACTACAATTTCAGTTATGGGTGCTAAGAAAGGTGGAGAAAGCTAAAATAGCAAATTTTAGAACATCCTAGTGACAAGTATATAGTGAAACATAGGCATTAAAAAAATCTAGTATGAGCACTATGAATATAATTCCTAATACATACTTCCAGGGATGCCCCTCTGGACTCCTCTTAACTACAACTTGGGAAGAGTCAAGACAGTATTCATTTTCTTACATTGGAGGCCAGCCAGTTCCTACTCTGGGCCAATAGGCTAATAATATGGATATGATCTATCCCAGGATAGTGAGGAATGGAAGAAGGAAAAGGCTTTGCTTACTTATTTATATGCTCATTTGTCTAATGAGATGACAGTCAATGAGCATTGAAGAAAATTCTAGTAGTTCATTATGCATGTAAAGGAGTAGTGCCCTGGACTAGCCAGTGCTGGAGACACTTTATCTTCCATAAATGAAGAATGGATAACCAAGCATTTGCTCTGCAGACTGACCTGATGAGTGGTTTACATTTTCGCATAAAGTTCTAGCTACTGAAGGGACTTCTGGTGACCAATGGTGACTGGCGTCTGACTGGGTAGTAGTGGCAGAGCATATGCAAATGAGGCAGACACAGCAACTGTTGTAGGACTTCTAATCAGCAAAGCGATAAGCCAGTAATTAGGCTTCAACAGACTCAGAGCCCATTCTAGGCATTAATTGGGGGAAAATATGTAGATTGGTAGTTAATAATAGAACAGTGAGAGTTCCAGAGTCATTTTCTTCTTGTTCAATCTATTTACTTGATTGCTTATGTGGCAAACACTTGATCTTCCTTGGATATGTTTAGCGATTTGAGACCCTTTTAAACACAGCTATTTCTTAATTAAATTAGAGCCCTCTGTAAAGAACAATGCTTATACCCCATGGCTTACAGAAAGTTGTTTTGAAAATTGGAACCTGATGGGGTGACAGTGTTTCAGAGAACACTAAGTGGGAGGAGACAGGGAAGAAAGCATATGTGTTACATCTGTGTATATGTGCAGAGAGGAGGTAGAGACCCTGAAATAAGACTCACATCTAAGAATAAATAGCATACAGGTTACCCTAGTGTTTACCAATTTTTAGACCAAATTATCTGACTGGTGAAGCTGCAAACGTTTTTGCTTGCACTCACATATCACACACTTTATGCCACGACTCAGGTTAGTTGTAGCTTACAGGCTTCTCCCTACAAAGTTTCCTTTACTTTCTAGAATATTCAGATACATTACTCTAGTATGACTTGTTCTTTGCTCCAAGTTGGGTTAAGAGCTACATTTGGGTTTGGTCTGTGCTAAGGCATATGACACATGCTGTGTCATTAAATGAAGCAGAGAAATTTTGAATCAGTTTGATACTGCCTAGAGGTGATGTGAAATACAGAAGCCGACTGCAGTCAACATAGTTGACAGTGAAAGAATGGGGCCCAGGAAGGCATTACTGCTAAAGTCTAAGCTTCAGTTGGAATCCCCAGGAGTTCGGAAGCACTTCCCTTTGAGTAGATGAAGGTAATGAAGATCAGGAAGGTGCACATGTGTGTGCATGTATGTACAAAAACTTCCCAGTTTTATCCATTTAGACACAAACAAAATTAGGGTATAGAGTTATGAAGACCCATGACATGAGCTGAAAAAAAAATCAATGTGAGATTAGAATCATTTTCTTTCTTGTTTCTGTGGTTCTCATAGGGATCATACTGGGAGAGCTGACTGTTTGCTATATCAAAGAAAGCAGAAGGTTGGGGCAAAAATATTGTGAAAGCATCTATAATTCCTTCCACACAGGGCAACAAAATAATGAGGTGATCCCAAAAGCAGATTTCAGGAGCTTAGGGAAGAATGGGTATGAGGAGGCTGCATCTTGAACTGTGGCAGAATTAACCTCTCAGACAGAAAATGCAGTTAGATGTGTGAAAAGCAGTAGTTACCACATGACAAGCATATTGAATGCTGGGTACTAGAACAATCATCACAAGACACAGTAATGTAAGAGTCAACTTTTGTGAAAACTGAATATATTGGGCTTTTAAAAATGCCTAATATCATAAAGATCATAGACGTGGAATGAAAACTGATCTGATTTCCATCCAATTACCACATTCTATTCCTCCCTTACCCAGACATTATGATGATTTCGAGATTCCTTGGAACATCTCTTGCTTCTGCATCTTTCTCTGCTACTCAGCATAACAATCTGCCAACAATGTGCTAACTGATGATTTCAATTGATATTATTAGAGTCGGATGTCTGCATTGTTCTGTTTTATAAAAAGATAAGGACAGAAGGAATATGTTTAGACAGAAGGATGTTGGGGAAAGGGGTGCCTCCATAGGCCCATGCTGAGAAATCCCTTCCTTCTAAAGGACCAGCCACTCCACAGGAAAGGCAGAGGGAGAGGAGAGGGAGAGAGAGGGAGGGGAGAGGGGAGAGGAGGGAGAAAGAGAGGAGAGAGAGAGAGAGAGAGAGAGAGAGAGAGAGAGAGAGAGAGAGGAGGAGGAGGAGGAGGAGGAGGAGGAGGGAGGAGGAGGAGGAGGAGGAGAAGAAGAAGAAGAAGAAGAAGAAGAAAGAAGAAGAAGAAGAAGAAGAAGAAGAAGAAGAAGGAAGAAGAAGGAAGAAGAAGAAGTAGAAGATTAGAGGCCAGCCATGTGCATGCAAAGAGAGAGGGGGATGGGGAGAAAGGGGGAAGGGGTAAGAGGACAGACAGAGCTAGAACAATGAGGCAAGAGAGAGAGGAAGGGGCAAGCAGCCCCTTTTATAGTGAGCCAGGCACACCTGACTATTGTCAGGTAACTGGAGGGGGGGCAGAGTCTAGAAAAAATGTTAACACACATTATATTTGAAAATTTCTAGTCAAGTGAAGATATAGGTAATATCTCCAGGAAAGAAGACAATGCTATAAGAAGAGCAAGCATCTTCTATGCCTCATAGTTCCTGAAGACCTATAAGGGCAGTGAAGTTTTGAGACATGGTTTTATTTGTGTTTCGTGAACATTTATTGAACATCTTTTTTCTACATTCACAGCAACATTAAACCATTTAAATCATGGCAGGCCAGAAACTCCTTAAATTGCCTGAAAGCAACTGAAGAATGTAAGAAGTTGGGAGTGAGTGGTCTAACACAGAGTCAACTAGTAAGGGATGCTATTGAGGATTCAAGTTCTTTCCAACTTCCAAGAACCCTATAGCTTATTTCCTTTACCTTTTCGCCTGTATCCACCTGGCTTCAAGAAAGTAGGGATGAAACATCCTCACCATAATATGTTATAAGGAGGAGGAGCACACTTGCGATGAGGACAGGCATGACGAAAGGCCAGCAGGATTGGTACCAGACAAACACGCTCTCTTCAAAATTGGGATGAATAATTGTTCCAAAAATATTTTTAAATTATCTTATCCAGATGGAAAGAAGGCCTGGGTACAAATAAAGGTGTCACTGTGTGTACCACAGAGTGGTACTGTGTGTAGTAGTAGCCACTCCTTTTCTAACTAAAGGCTGTGGTTAGTCTTTAAATAGGACACCTTCACCTTCACAACTTAATCCAAACCCAAATGACACCTCAGAAATCCAACATAAGCGATGATGGAAGAGAACGGAGACCATAATCATTGAAAAGAAATAAAAATAACCTGAATATATTGCAGAGAAGAAATTTTCTTATTCCGTCTTCCCGGATTTCATCTTACAATGAATGCCATTTCTTAAGAAGACTTTGATTTGTCAGATAAATATCTGGTAGCAGAATGAGAATATGTGTGGGCAAGCCATGATTTGCATCTGCCTTAATTTAGGAAGGTTACTCTAGTAAATGAGAAAAAAAGAACTTAATTTTATTCTGGCCCTGAGAATTATTATGAGTGACTCACAATGAATGTTGCATCGTGGAATATTAATAATAATTTCTAAAGTAGGCCTGCAGGCTGGGTCTTTATTGCATTGTCTTCCAGTGCTATTCACAGTTATTGAGAATGTCAGCTTAAAATAAAAGGACGTTCATGAGTGATGGCTTTTGGACCAAATAGATCATCTGTGATTTGAAGTGTGTGTGCCTAATTTGAAACCTACATTGCTATTTTTGTTATACTCATGTTCTTGTTCCTACATATGGGGACTGTAATGACCTTCTTGAGCACTTCTATTCAGCAGGATTTAAAATAGTTTCCAAAATCCATGACAAAGGGAAAGTAAATTTGAACCTGTCTCTCCCCATCCCCTTCACGAAGCTATCTAGTTCACCTTGCTATCAGGCTCATTTACATGCCTATTCAACCGTTCAATTTCACTGCCTATTAAGACAAGTTCTTTAAAGTCCTTAGCATAGTGACTGACAGGCAAGGTAAGTATTAAACACATGCTAGTTATCCTTAGTAGTCACTTTCCTTCTCTTTTATGCAAATCCTCAGACTCTAAAACCACAAGTTGTAGGCAACTTTTACAGTTTATTCCATCTCCTTGCACTTCTAAAACATGGTTAAGCAGTGCCATTCTCAGTTTTACGGGTAAATGATATAAATCGCATATCTGAGCCAGTTACTGATAGAAATTCTATCATTTTTCTTACTTAAATGTCAGTACTATTGAAGTAGCTACTATATTCCACCTGTAGCAACATGTATTTCATTTATACTATTATATATCACCCCTCTCTTTGTTGGACACATGTCTCCATATTCTCTCAGAATCCATATGTTTCTTGTAGGTATTAAATAATAGTTCATTTCCATAGACTTTATGGCTTAAGAATTCAGACAGAACATTCTGAGGACATCTCAGTTTTGTTAGAATTTGAAACTCCGGGCTATTTAAAAAGCTGTCATTAGGCAGTAGCCACTAGGGCAGTGCATGGCTGGAACTGCATCCATACAGATTTTTATGTCTTGCATCTGCCCTGGAGCAATTACAGTTATTTTAGGCATCGCATCTTGAATACATACTTTCTTGATGTTGTCTCTTCAGTTTTCAGCCTCAGGAAGCTTCCTAATCCTTATACTGTGAAGACCTCAAGGTGCCTTAATTTCCACACAGAGATTGAACAAGACGAATGCATTAGATTTCATTATGTCCTTGTTTTATAAGTCATAGAGCATTAATTCTGTTAAAGTCACATGCCCACCAATCCACAGGGGAAGTTTGCAATCTTAAACTTGGATATTATGACTCTATGATGTTTCAGCATGGCTAGACTAACATGTCTTACTCAGAACTCCTGCTTGTGTGTCTGGTTACAATACCCCTTAAGAGAATCTCCCACCTTGTAGAGATAGAGGGCAGCCGTAAGTCATTAGCCTCTCATTTTTACTATTGAACAGTGAGGATAGATGACTTTGCAACTCACAAACCCTCCATTAGATAGAAGATTTATGTGTGAGAAATCTTTGACAAATAAAATAGATTAAACTCAGTTGAATCTAATATCCATGATAAAATAGAAGTATTATGAAGTATAGATATAAATTAATATCAACAGCTTTTATTTCCATGGATCTTATTTCTTTGACAGTGTACATCTTTTGGGAGAACTGGAGTGTTTTTTTATTCATGATTGGATTCTTAGCCTGGTCCTTCCTCATTAATGTCATGTTTCCCAGGGTTTGTTTCTTGGTGTCTAGGGGTGAGGGATAACTTTTATGCTTAATAAAAGGTATATCATTTGAGAGTTTTATACAACATACTTTCGTCTATCCATCCCTCCTCCGGAAACCCATCCCAGATCCAGGCCTTCTTCCTTCCCCATCCAACTTTGTGAGCATATTGTCTGTAATGTATACTATATGGATTTGCTTTACTATTATATTACCTCAGAGAGAATATGAACTATGAATGTGTAGTCTTTAAAACTACTCTAGACCAATGGATATAAATATTAATAAAAATAATCATAACTTGGTCTAATTATAAATCTCCAGAAGAAAAAAAAGTATTCAATGTTCAGATATGTCAAACACACATAAGGAAAAAATGCTGTTAATCTCAGAGATTTTAAGAATACTTCTGTCCCTTCCTGATCCTTATATGAAGTTCCTCCATGTGCTTTTGACCACAGCTGTAGGTATATTTTATCTATTTTACAGAGAATTATGGGAGAATGGTCATTGGAAGCAGAGGCATGATGCATCTTGATAGAAGAAGTGTAGATATGGCTAACTGGTAAAGTTGTGAGTCTGATTTTGAACCTGCTCGTCTGTCTTTGGCCCTTGGATTCACTCCTTTTCACCATTCTCTGGCTGAGTCCTTAGTGGGATTGTTATAGAACTTCACGTTCCTGAAGGTGGGTGTGATAATTTTTGCGATGCCACAGCATGGTTCAGATCTGTATGTCTCCAGTTATGATGGATAAGAGACAGTTTTACAGAGCTGGAGGGTGGTTGGGAGTCCTTAGCCTCTCAAATGTTCTGGGAAGATGTATTAACACCCACATACTCTGTTGTCATTCCTCTTGCTCACATTTATGTGTGACAACATCTGAGCACACAATTGTTGTCCTGCCCTCAAGAACCCCTTTAAACTTTTATGTCTCCCATTTCAGGTATTGACTTAGTACATGACAAAGAGATGTACATAAGCAAGTCTATAGCTGGACTATTCACCAAACCAGCATCAGAGGCAATGAAGCGGACAGGTTCCAGTGTACCATGTGGTCTTCTGCTAGTCTTCAATGTCATCTAATCTATCTTTCTATCTTCACCAAACACTGGCCACTCTGAAAACCGCAGCCCCATGGCAGCTACACGAACAACATATCTAAAGGGAATGTCACAAGTGTCTACAAGTTTAATCCTTGTACCCAATTTATAATGGTTTTGATTCTCTGACTAAACCCTGAACAATGCAGTGATTTTCAAGTGTTACTTTTCATACCATGTAAAACAACTCAAGTTTAGAGAAGAATGTATCAGAGAGAGAGGGGGGAAGGGGAGGGAGGGAGAGGGGGAGGCAGAGGGGGAGAGGGAGGGGAGAGGGAAAGGGAAAGGGAGAGGGAGAGGGAGAGGGAGAATAAAAGTGGGGGGGGGGTGAGATTAAATGCTGAAGTTTGTAAATGTCCAGATCATCGGTCATCCTTTCAAATTCTACTGTCTCTCTCTGTACTGGTATTTGACAAGGAAAACAAACAAACAAGCTAAGACAGGACATATACTCAAGTATGGCGGCTCATGTCATGTTTGGGTTTAGCCTATTTTCCTTAGGATTTTTACCCTTTAAGGAAGCTTGTCCTTCGAGTTCATTATCTTACAAGCTTTGCCTTCCCAAGGTCTTGTTCCATTCTAGCTCATATCAAGCTACATTTTAAAAAGCCTCATCCATATGTTTCTTTATTTAGACATTGGCTTTTGAAACGAAAGTTTCCTTCGGTTTAAAAATAATTCTCCTGTACTGCACAGCAAGCAAAAATACCCAATCTCCAAGGAGTTTGTTTTGCTAAGCTGGTGACCCTGAGCCTGCAGCCACATGTTATTGGAATGTTAACTTCTACACCATTCCCAACAACGATATGACATTGCAGAAAAACTCAATAATGATAATAAGAGTTTCCAAACATATTTTCAATTTGCTCCAACACAGAAGGCAATGAGGAAAACATAAGATGCTTGCTACCATTCAATAGCCAACTGTTAGAGAAACATTTGTGACGTCCACCCCTTGAAATATCCTTCTACATGCTAAAATCGTACTTTATTAGACTCCAACAGATCTCCAACATCATCATGTTGACAAATCACTAGTTCTGTTGCGTGCCATGATCATATAATTAAGTCCTATCCTGATGCCCATAAATTTGCTCTTGGGAGTTAACTGAATGTACAGGATGAAGCATGTTGGTTATACTTCTACTTGTTAGATATTATTTCTGATAATAGCTGTGAACTTGTTGGGGAAGCTGAAGACAGACATTCCTACTGGATAAATTATGGAATGGGCCAACAGTAGACTATCCTCCTGTCCTCCCCTGGATTAGCAACATATAATCCAAGAGGATGAGGTAATACCTGTGTTTAGATAGAGTCTACTATAAGCCAAGCATTGGCCTACCATGAATCAATGACAATAAAATACTAAGCTTTAGTCACAAGACATATGGCTATCAATTCCACAGAATTTCTGGAACAAGAATCAGCTTTGCCACTGGCCTGGTCTAGTTTTAGATCACAGCCTCTAGATCTTGTTGCTTTTTCTCTTGGGTAAGAAAATTTACCTTTAATTCTCAATGCATTCATTTGTAAGCTATGATCACAATGTGCACATTCCAGTGTTACTGTACAAATAAAAAACAGGATGATCAAGTCACTTGACACTGGTCACATATCTTAGAGAACTCTAACTGAGCTAATCACACAATTTGCTCACTATAATAGGCATTTGGTATAGTGGCTTGCAGAATGATGGGAAAGATGACAGGGAACTTGGGGAAGGGTTTCAGAGACTTTCAAATAGCAATTAATATTGTGAAGTAACAGCAGACAGGAATCATTCACCTTATCCCATATGGTGTCACTGGTGTGTATGCTATCTCTTGTCAGGCTGGCTTGTTTCTCTGAAATTTGGACATAGTCAAGCAGTAAGCCAAATAGCTAGTCTAGTATTGCTTGATGAGACAGCTTCAACTTCCTTCAGTCAGTATTAGTGAAAAATTCATCTGATGTCTGTCTCACAAAGTTCCCCTGCCTTATTTTACTATACAAGGAAAATAATTGCATTTGATGACACTTCCTTCTGCACAGAAAAATTATCATCTCCCATAAGAAAGTATGGTAATTTAGCTGTTACCCAACCCTTCGTATCTCTGGGGTGGGGGGGAATATCCTATACTCCTTAGCATAACAGAATGCACCACTTATGATAAGAGAATGGCCTCAAATAATCTGACATACTTGAAATGAAAGGAAAGAAAGAAAGAAAGAAAGAAAGAAAGAAAGAAAGAAAGAAAGAAAGAAAGAAAGAAAGAAAAGAACTAACATATTTTGAAAGTTCCTAAATTAAATTGGAAAGGATGGAAGATTTTGCTTTTGTGTTTTTGTTTACTTGTTGCCATTGTTTGGGAGGGAAAATTCCTTTCTTGAGACAGAATCATACTCTTTAACCCAGATAGAGTTGACACTTACTATCTATCTTCAAATATTCCTCATGCCTCTGCTTCATTAAGTACTAGGATTGCAAGCATGAGCCATATAGTAAGTCTCATAAATTGATTTTAATTTGCAGAAAACTGCTACTTGCTACCTGACAAATCAGAATGCATTCAAGATTGACTAGGAGGTCCTAGAAATGCATGTCCAGGTTACCTTTAAACTTGATGCCCTAAGAAATTCACTGGAAAAGATGTATTCATCCATCAACTCACTCACAGAACACAGTTCTAACTTATTTGTGTCTAGCACTTGTTTTTTTTTTTTTCTGTCCAGGATCATCATTGAATTATTCTGTCTGTAACCACCTTAGTTACTAAGCTTTAGCAACATTTCCCATTGCAATACTAAGTACTCAAAGCCAGTTCTTACTAAGTTCTAGCATGACCACCAATAAAGGCTGGTTTCCTCTAATAGTCCCACAGTCATATGTTATCCCTACTCTTCTATTGACACTTCAATCTGTTTTCTGCTTGAGACCCCACAGTGGATCGCTGCAGTAATTTTTACACCCTACCTTGAATTTGGATCTACCATAAAAAAAAAATCTTAGCTCCTAATCAAGGCAAACTTCTGTGCTCTTCCTGCCTGCCAATATGGAATAGTTTTGGTATAGTTATACCAGTTATGACCTTCATGCCATTCTGCTGAGTGTTCTCCTGTATGCAATGATCTCATTTTAAGTCTTTGGTCAATGTTCTTCTCCTCTAAACTTTCACAGTCTCCTCAATGCAAACTCATCTGTCATCTGAGAAGATGATAGCTTTATCTATGCAAATATTGTGTAACATTTCCAGATCTAGTGACTGGCATGGTTCCCAGCACAATTTAACCATAAACACTTGATAACCTAACAATGGCTTACTTCATTCATGAACCTAAAAGAAATTCCTCATGGTCCACCAATGACACAAGAAAAATCTATTTCTCTACTTCCACTTCCATTTGTTATTTCAAGGTTGAATGAATTCTCTTTTCTGCCAGAAGCCCTCCTGCACCCTTCTTCGGCTAGTCCATCTCCTGCTGGCTAAGACCTGCCTGTAAAGGAGGCAGAAAAAACCTCCCAGAGTTCCCCTCCTTTCTCCTGGAACTGCCAACCTAGCCACACCAGAGATCTTCGTGGAAAACTTCCGGCACAGAGGCCCACACATCTCGCCACACCCTAGATTTTTTTTACTTACTCAAATATAACACATATACTTAATAGTCAGTAGATATCCTGTCACAAAAACTGAATTGTCTAATTGGCAAAGTAAACATTCAGCATTTAACTATAATGTTAATAGATTTCTTCAGTCTTGATCTTCTACTATTTCCTTATCCTTTTGCTTTTAGAACAAAAATATATTTATTAAGAACCTAGAAGATATCAGTTACTGTATGAAGCAATGATAAAATATTAGAACTGCATTATGTACTTCTACTTAATTATTATATACATATATACATTGAATGTATATATTATGTATAACACATAAAATATATATTAAAAGTATACAGATACACATCATTAGGATATAAAAGATGCTTCTTATGCTTCTTAGAGAATATATACCATTACCATTTGAACTGAATTTGTAGGAAGAAATTTAGTTGATTGCATCAGAAAACAAACTCTGTAGTCAGACTCTATATGTTTGAATCCTAGCTCTGCCTCTTGTTTTTTGTTTGTTTGTTTTGTTTTTGTTTTGTTTTGATTTTTGTGAATGGTGCTTAATAATTTAAACCTCAGTTATCTCAGTTGTTAAGAGGAACAGGATGGAGGCTGCTGAAAAGAACTAACTCATAAACAGCTATGACTACATGTCAAGCACATTCCAAGTACTTTATATTCAAAAACACTTTTTGAAAGTACGACCAAAAGAAGAAAGGAAGGAGGGAGGAAGGAAGGAAGGAAGGAAGGAGGGGAGGAGGGGAGGAGGAGAGGGAGGAGGAGGAGGAAGGAAGGAAGGAAGGGAAGGAAGGAGGGGAGGAGGGAGGAGAGGAGGAGGGAGGAGGAGGAGGGGAGGGAGGGAGGAAGGAAGGAAGGAAGGAAGGAAGGAAGGAGGAGGGGGAGGAGAGAGGAGGGAGGAGAGGGAGGAGGGAGGGAGGAGGGAGGAAGGAAGGAAGGAAGGAAGGAAGGAAGGAAGGAAGGAAGGAAGGAAGGTTTAGAGGTCATAACTGGTTAAGCAACTGATCCAGTATTAAGACAAGGAACATGAAGACAAAAGTCAAAGCAGCTTTCCCAAACTACACAGCTGCTAAGCTGCAGAGCTAGGATTCGATGCTAAGAAGTGTGTCTCCAGAACCTAAACTATTAACAAGCCCTCTTATCTTGAAAATATTTCTTCAAGCTCGTATCTCTCTTGACTTCTGACAAAAGGCTCAGCCTTCCAGAGGTCATCATGGGTACTGAGAAGATAAATCTAAGTCTTCTTTTTTGTGTAGCTCACAAATCAAATCCCATGTAAGAAAGACTGTCATCGTCTTGATATATGCAAAGCCATTGATTGCATCAAAGAAATTGGGAATGGATGTTTGGTTGACCCTCAGTAAAGACAGTTCAGTTCCCAAAGCTATAAGGTCCGATCACAAAGCAACAAAATTCAGCATAGCTATTAATTATGAACATTGAACCTTGCATTATAACAGTATTATCAACCCAATACTAAACATTATCCATGTGCAGGCATTGTGCTAAGAGCTTACACACTTCATCTTGGTTTGTTTATTTGGTTTTTTGGCTTGGTTTGTCTGCTCAATAATGCAGGCCAGTTGACACTAGAGACAGTGGTTTATTGCTCATCAGGGAGTACTAACAAGCGCACTGTATGACTTCTCGTATTAGCTATACTACTTATAGAAGTGAGGACTATGGCATCTGCTTTATATCTCACAGTATTTCAATTTTGTCATCTTCAAATCAGTGATAAGATTAGTGGCTTTTCAACCTCTATTGTCTTCTATCTGGCTGTTACTTTCCCTCAGTTAACCCTCAGTGACTTCCAAGTGTGTATCTTTATGCTTTCTCCTGCCCTCTCCACCCTCATTCTGAGTGAGCTCATATGCAGACTTCACTTATCCCGTACCACCCAGAGGAAAGCCTTCAGTTTGGAATTTGTTCCTTCTTTTTAACATTCTAACCTCATGAGATCAAAACCTGAACTCATCACTTTGGCCTCATTTTACCAAAGTCTGTATTTATCACTGTGAAAAAGCAGAAAGGGGCCCAGTGATAAACAGTCATGACTGTTGTTCCACAGGAACGTAGGCTCATAGAGGTCTACAATTCTAGTTCCAGGAGATTAGATGACATCTTTGGGCCATACCAGACATTACACACACCAACTGTACAGGCATATATACAGGCAAAACAATGCACATAAAATAAGTCTTAAAAAATGGAAACAGCAGACATGACACTCTAACACATTTAGAACTCTCACAATTTAGCCATTCTATCAGCCTCATAAATATTAAGTTCTACAATCTCCAAGCGAACATTTTCCAGTATATATCCAATCTAAAAATACTTGAAAGTATTTCATCTGATATGTATTACCTGAATCATTAAGGAATCTTGAGAGTGTTACCAATAAACAAGCTCTTTAATTTTATTTAACCTAAAACTTTCCAATATGATATCTACCATCTTCATTGCAAACACCCATAGATACTTCACTGTATTACCCAAACAGGATTTAGTAGCTGTAGTGTTCTGTGCCCTTCTCTTCTGTCCTTCTGTAACAGATACTATTATATTAATGCCTTCTCAGAGCCTCCAGGGTCTTTTTATTTTTTAAGCATCTTCATGCCACATTGCTTAGCATTTTTGTACTTGTCTTTATAAACGTATACCTTGAACCATAAACCAGAGAAGCCTCTTGGATGAAGTGCCCTTCAGAACAGCTTTCACTCAACAGTTGATTGGTGGAAGAGACAATGAGGTGGAATTTACCCAATAGAGCTCATCTAGAATATGACTCAGGCTGGACCCATCCCTGAGCTTACACACTTACATGAGATTTTTGTTCTCTTTGTGTGATTTTGCCTTACTTCTTCACACTTTCTGTTGGAAAGTGTTCCTAACAACCATTTGAATAATATATCTGCTTCTTGACAACCAATAGCCCATCATCTTACCCAGGGCTCATGTCATGTACTATTTTGAGCTGCCCACTGTATTCTATTAGGTCGCTCTGTGCCTCCAGCTTTCAGTGCTCCATTTCCTCGAGTATGAATTCTTCATTATGGCACCCCAGGCCATCCACCACCCCATCCCAATTGTGCTCTTCAGTTCCAGCTACTCCTGCACTTTCCTGTGAATGTAACCTCTAAACAAACCAAAGAAAATGTTCTCTCTTAAAATGTAAAAGTCCAGCACCTTATTCATAACATGTGGAAAAGTTTTCTCTCGTGGGTTTTTATTTTTGCCTTTTAAAAATTTCAGTAGCTTATCTTCAAAATCATTTTAACATTCTAATGGCTGTTGCTTTATCCTGACTGCCTTGCACTCCTGTTGCCTTCTTTCCCCGGGCTCTCATAGTCCTTTAAATATTGTAATTGCTGTGCTTTGCTTTTTCTTTTTTTCTTTTACCTTGTTTAATTTTTCCCAGTAAGTGTACCTTTATCTAAAGGCAAGGATGTTGTCTTTAAATTCTCAATCATTTTCATCCCCACAGAGTCTCATTATCTCCATCAGATGCTCAGCAAATATCCTTGACAACCTATAAATCACCTGTTCAGTAATCAATGACTCCTAGTGTTGAGACATCCGTGTCATGGTACTGTTACCTAACTAATCTGAAAGAACAATTTTATTCCTCAGCTCTCCCTGTGTTCCACATTGCAGGACACAAATTATCCAAATTGAATCACATGGAGAGACAATATCCAAAACTGTAATATTATATGTGTTTAATTGTCATTAGTAGAGTTGCTTGCCAAATTTATTTGGACACTTTAAAGGAACTGAACATCGATTTAATTTGGTATAGAATAATTGGATTCTACAGGCTAAGCAATTTAAGAGTTACAGAGTTGAATAGCCAAAGCACATTTATAGAACAGTTTTATTATGGAAGGATGCTTGTGCTTCTTATTATCTCTACTGAGGGATGGATCAGAACATTCTTGATCTCAGCTGGTAAGCCCATGGTGCCACTAGCTGATAACCTCAAAACTCCCATTTTTTTTTTGGATTTAACAATGGCTCTGTGAATATAAATGCTGTATGCTCATGCTTCTTGAAGGCAATTGCTTTAAAAGGTAAAGTTATTACTATCCCCAGTGCCCCCCATACTCTATCTGCCTGGCTTGAAACAACTTTGCAGATTAGTCAGTAACTGAGAGCTTGTGCCAAATCTTATATGAAAATGAGGAACACATGTGATCTTGCATTACTATAGCCTTGTTTATAACCTACCTACTGGAAATGTCACCTAGCTCTTATCTGAAGCAGAATATATCCAGAGGTCTATTCTCTTGGTATCCAATGAGGATAGACCACATATTGCTTATAAAATAACAAATAAAACGACACTATTCTATTCTTCAAATAAATGACTTGAATACTCTAATACTAAACTTTCCATGATGTTTATCTTCTTTTGATGAATGTAATGTAAAATGTTTTACTTAGTTTTGTTCTAATGAGCCTAGCTCTGAAAAGCACTAGGCAAAATGTGGATTCTCTTACTTACATCCAGTCCTCATTATATTTGCCCTTTAATTTTTTTCATTCCCCATTTTGTCAGTTGGTTTATGTCACCCTATAACAAACTTAATAACTTAAAACAATCACTTGTTTCTTATAATTCTATGGGTTTTCTGGGTAGTTTGGCTGATCCAAGCTAATTACTCTTCATGCTCTCATAAACTACATGGTAGGCAGGCAACTCTATTGATTTAACATGATTTTCTCATATATTCACATCTTACTTGGAGCCACTGGTAGACTTGACTCTGGTATCTACCCCCCATGTCTCACATTTAGGTGTCATTTGTTCCTAAGAAAGAGAAAAGAGCAAAAACTAAAAAGAATTGTGAGGATCCTAGAAGTCTCAAGTTCTGAACAATGTGATATTATTTCTACCATAGTCTACTAGCTACTAGAAGCCCAGACGCTAGGGCTGTGGAAAGCCCTCATGCTGAGAGGAGGGCAGCAGAGTATAGATTAAAGAAAGTTTGATGTCTTGGAGCCATCTTTAAAGCATTCTTTTATATCCCCCAGTTCCTCAAATGTGCTACTGCTCCAAGATGTCTTCAATCTATAACTTTCTTGTTCTAAAATTTGTGCTGGAGATGGAGAAACATCCTTAGAAAGATGAATGACTTATACCTCTAAACATATCACCTGTTCAAATAAATAATACTATTGAAGAATTACTCTATGCCTTCTGTATCTACAAAACAGTTTCCAAATATAAAGAATACCAAGAGTGCCTTGTATGCACAATGAAGTATATAAAATGGATAGTCTGTATGCCAAAGTAAATGTTTAGTACTTTATGTAACATAGTATGAGTGACTACACAATGACTAAGAAAATGTATATACATATGTATTCACTGAGTATTTATGATGAATGATAGTCTTTGCACCCATCTTTAACTCATAAACTAATTTCATGCTTATCATACCACTTTAAAATGAGCACAGTGAAACTTTAATGAATTAGGCAATAGGCCTCCAGTTGTTGACAGAGGTGGGTACTGAACTTTTGAGACAATCAAAAGGCCACTTGCTGTTCAGCCAATGCTCTCGTCCTGGCTTTCGTCGATATCATATCAGTCTTCAGCAATGTTCTCTATCTTTGTTGCACACTGAAGTCAGTTGTTTCAAAATATGTGGTACTGCTCCTAAAACTACAATCCATCTATCTCATACATACAGTCAGCAACAACAGCATCAACCTGGTCTGCTTGCACATTCCCAGATTCTTTCCCAGGACTGTTAGATTACAGTATCCAGGAACCTCGGGAGTCGGCATTTTTAAAATCTGGATGGATACTTCTGATGCATTTGAAATCTTGAGCCTGGCCACTCATCACTATGTATGCTATTCAATCCTGTGCATAAGCCCTGGTGACAGGAGATACCTGGGCTCTTTCTCGGGCTTACTGAGCCAGTATGTTCAAATAGCTCTCTCTGGGCAATTCTGATACACTTAGGATTGGAAACTCACATCTTCATTCTAAGTAGACTTCATTATTTACTTAATTATATTCCAATGTATATGCACCAGTAATTATAGTGCATGTTTTCTAGGAGAAAAGCGTAACACATGCAAATTTCCACTCAGAAAAGAATAGCTAGCATTAAAACAGAAGGACTCTTTGTCAATCTTTGACAAGAGTCAGTTACTTCAGGATTCCAGGATGACAGGATGATTGGTGCCTCATCTACAATTAATGAGGTATTATATCAGAAGATTGTCTGAGCTGTGAGCAGTAGAATGAAGCCTTTCTCAGACCTGTGACCTGGAATGCACATCTCAGATGAAGCTATTATCCTTTCTATGGGGATGAATCACATGCTCAAGCATGACTAACTTCAAGATTAAACTCAGAACCCAAGGCACAGAGTACACATTGGTGCTTTCATGCCAAATAAGAAATCACATTCTAATTCTTCTCCAAATTGTCATTTTCAATTTCTGTTAGAGCATCTGAGAAATACTGACCCATCGCTAATTGGCCCCTTAGGTCCGAGGGCTAGAACAGAAGGAATTAGGTTCAAGAAATATTTCTCTTGCCAACTATCTAGAAACTTTTTAAAAATATCTCCCTTGGTAACTTTTATCGAGAGCCGTCTACAAAGGACAGAGAATCTATGGTTTGGAAAATATTTTTCAGTTCAGTTTTTCTTTCAACCCAGATGCTTTCAGTTCCAATTTTCAAAGGAGCTCATAATCTAACCACAATCACTGTGGATTTCTCCTTGAATAAAGTGTGGCTCTAAAGACTATGGATGAGTTAAAATAATCAGTGCATATCAGAATTTGCTGCTGGAACTGTGATCTGTAGACTAGCAGTATTAGCACTGCCTAAAACTTCTTAGACACTCCAGTCTTTGGCCTGAGGTACATAGCCAAGGTATATAGAGTTATTTTGCTAGCATGTTGAAGGGTGTGTATATTATTAAAGTTCCAAAAATATTGCCATAGAAAATATGGTTTAACTATCTTGATCTAGTTGAAAAAAAAAACCACTATATATACACCTGAAAACTTAGATATCTTGACAATCGGAAATGGACCAAAACGAGTTCCCTCAAGGGTCCTAGAGTTTAGAGGTAACCGAATGTGACAAACTGAATGAGCACCTTAATTTGATCTACCTAGAAAAGAAGTCTGTAAAAGAGAATTAAGGGCCTGAGAACCATAGCAGAGGGATCTTGGAAGAATCAGGAGTGTTGGTGAACAGGGACATGTTTGCAGCTAGATAACAAAGGGACATATGGAATGTAAACAACTAACAGGATTGGCACAGCCAATTGGTAAATAAGTACACTGCTGTAATTTTCTTCAAAGAGTCATTGGTTGTATTAGTTGTATTTATATTTGTATGGATGACAAAATTGCTAACCAAAATGTTTTGTCATATCTAAAGACAACTCTATAAAGGGCAGCTGTAAGATGTGAACAGTGTGTACAACAGCTGACCTTGTGTTTGAGTTGTGTTGGATGTAAGTAAACCCCACGACAAAGGTATAAGGTACCTTCTAAAAACGTTTGCTGGAGAAGGTATGATTGAACCTAGACACTGAAGAACCCAGGCAAACTTTCTCATTCAGCTACTGCCTCTTACTTCCCTTGGAAAACTCACCTGTTTTCTGCCTGAACATGGAATTATTATGAAGACCACTCTACATACCTGGGTGCAAGGCTAGGCATAGACTGAGGTTAACCAGTCAAATCATTACATCCTCATACATGGGAGGGAATCTAGCATGAGAAATTGCCCAAAATTGAGCCAGAATCTAATAAACATATTTGGATATTGGGGAGAGGATTCTCATTCTTCCTCAATGTTATTGAACCTAAGAATGGAATCCAAGAATGGAATCGGCTGAGAAGGAAGAGGAACGAAAGAGAAACAGATATGAGTGTGCAAAGCATGAAGCCTGATACGCAAGCTAACATTTTAATGTTTTCTTTTCGCCAGAAGGTAATCAACATGAGGTTCTATTGCTTATAGTTAGGTTTGTTCTAGGGTTTAACTCTTGTTTTTGTTTTTTGTTTTCATATTGATTATGCTCTTTGTTGTGAGATTAACATAATGTATTTTTAGTTCCCTTTTTTATTTTTCTGAACCATACCCATTTACTTTTACCACTGTAGAAACTATGGTTTAGTTTTTTCCCTTCCCTTTTTTTTTTTGAAGGCAGGGTGAGGGACCACTGAGGTGGCTGTGATTATGTTCTATGTTCAGATCACTTACTGCATAAATCAAATTGAAAATGATTTCTCACCGTTTATGTAAAAGCCAGATGCTCATTCTGTGCCATAAACTTCACAGTGGATGAAAATGAGGAGAAAGTGAATATGGTTTAGGGAAAGGTGATATCTTTTAGTCCTTAATGTATCAATTTATTTCTTGACTTTGAAAGGTAAAATAACATTTTAAAGAAAATATTCTTAACAGCCAACTCTATTAAGCTGTATCTTATTTTCAAATTATGACAGAAATATTCTTACAAATAAACTGAAAATAGATTAACTTTGAGAAACAGCAAGAGAACTGCTGAACAAAACAGTTTAAAATTTTAAGACACATCAAAACTTGCAGTTCATCACTACTGTCAAAAAAAGCATAAAACAATAAGAAATTCTGAAAGGGTAAAACAATGAAAATATAAATCTGAATTTTCAGAGATTCCTAAAACCTAACTTAGGGCACATGATAGAAACTAACATATGTGTGTGGTTCTGAATTTGAGGCAAACTCAGATTCATTGAGGAAGTAAAACCTACTTGGTTAAATATAACATTTTTCTTTATTTCATATTATGCTGACCATAACTTCTACCAATTGAGGACTCACTGAGCAGACACTTTATATGTCTCCCCTTTTTGAGTCTCATAATTAAATCTGAACCTTCCTGGGTACTGAGAAATATGGTACTAAGATATTTTCACATTCCTCAATAGTCTGTGGTAAATAAACAGTCGAACTGGGAATCTTACCCTAAACATCTCTAAGACAACAGCTTGGACATTTTGCACTGGCCATCTCAGATTTGCTTCTCTTCCCTTTCCATTGCCACACATTTCACCACGGTTAGTCAGATTTCTTAAAAGGTTGGCAGAACACCTAAAATGTATAACAGGGTATATAATATATAGAAGGGTAATTTTTAGTGGACATTTTATGTATTTACATTTCAAATGTTATCACCTTTCTTGATTCCCCCTATTCCATCCCCCCTTCCCCTGCTTCTATGGGGATGATTCCCCTCCCACCCACCTCAACACCCTGGCATTCCCCTACACTGGGGAAATGAGCCTTCACAGGACCAAGGACTTCACCTCCTATTGATGCCAGACAATACCATCCTCTGCTACTTATGCAGATGGAGCCATGAGTTTCTCCATGTGTACTCTTTGGTTGGTGGTTTATTCACTAGAAGGGTAATTTTGACTCCTAGTTTCAAAGGTTGGTTTACCATAGGGAGTAGGCTATGGGCAAGCAAAGCCACTCATACATGATGGCAGAAAACAGGGAGAGAGTAGGGATAATGAATATATTTACACTACACATCCTTTTGATGTTTTTGTTCTATCTGGGTCCACAGAACAGATTATGGGATAATGCTTCCTCTATTCAGGGTGTCAATATGTGGGTAGAATATTTCTCCCTAGAAGCAACCTCGCAAAATACTTACAAGGTATTCTTTTTTTTAAGCCAGATTTTATTTCCTGAGAATGAGAAGATAGTTTGTACAAGAGAAGAGTTAGTGTTCAGAGAAACAAAAACACCAGAAAATCCAACATGGATGGCCCACAGGAGTCAGTGAGCACCTAAATTCACTTGCTTTGCTATACACAAGTTTGTTGTTTCTAGAACCAGGTTTCTCAGAAATCAAGAATATAAAAACACAAAAAAGGGAGTGCCTTTGATGCGTGGTCATGTCTGAGGTTTTCCAGTACTCGTTACAGGCCAGGCGTTATTATCCCATTTGCTCTCCAACTCTATGAATTGGGTAGCTCTGTTCTCAGATGATTCATAGGAAAATGGAGGCACAGAGTCATTGAATAGTCTGTACAAGGCAAAGCCAGGGTGTGAAGCCTGGTTTGTACATGCTCTTAACTATTCCTTTATGCTGGAATGCTGTTAAGGTTTTAGCACCGAATTTTGGGAGCTACTTAATGGCATGATGAGGTACTTTAAAATTTAAAACAGTGGCAAATCCATATGGGAAATGTGTTTCCAATTTAAAGGTATTTTTTTCTTTTTTTTTTTTAAATTTTTTTATCTTTATTAACTTGAGTATTTATTTACATTTTGATTATTTATTCCCTTCCGGTTCTGGGCCAACATTCCCTAACCTTTCCCCTTCCCTTCTATGGGTGTTCCCTCCCATCCTCCCCCATTACCGCCCTCCCCCCAGCAATCACGTTCACTGGGGGTTCAGTCTTAGCAGAACCAAGGGCTTCTCCTTCCACTGGTGCTCTTACTAGGCTACTCATTGCTACCTATGAGGTTGGAGCCCCCTGGCAGTGCTTCTCAATATAATCAAGTTGGACTATCAACTTTTTTTTTTTTGAGGACACACTGTATCTTTATTTCTCTTTTATCTAGCATATACAATAAATGCTGAAACATGCTTAAAACGTTTGGAGTTGTGTATTCAATAAATTCAATAAACAGATAAGCAGTGATACACCAAATACAGGCATTATAAGTGGACTATCAACTTTTAACATTGCATTTCACATTTGAAATACCTTTGGATTATGACAGTGAAGGTTTTAATACTTACCTTTAAGAAATTTTCACCTGGAGTGGCTGGGAACTGACAATCAACACTGACAATCCAAGAAACCCTGCTCTGTTCTCCTTTTTCTTCTTGTCTCCTGCAGAGGTCAATGCATTCCTGGAGATTGAAGAGGATCAGAAATCAAGCCTTCTCTCTAAGTTGTACTAGCTAATATTTTCAGCTTTTTTTTTACAGAATTCATCAAGAAATTTTTTTTTTTTATTCTTGCATTTCTTATGATAGGAATACAGTACATCCTGTGGTTGTTCCCCTCAACATCTCCCCCATTGCCTAGACTTCACTTCATTCTGGGACTTCCTCAAATATAAGCTATGCAGTACAAGAACCGCACTTAACAACAACTGAACATACTACTTTCCTTAGTTGATGTTCCAGATTAACGTTGAACACTTATCTTTCCAGACTTGTTCTACTACATGTACCATTTTGCATGTGGGTCAATAGGCGAAAGACTCCTATCCCTATATATGAAAGACTTTACAAATTGTAGATAAAATTCCCTATATCTTAGTGTCTACTTAGCTTTAACTGTCAACTTGATGGAGTCTAGACGCACATAAAAAGGGAGTTTCAGTTGGGGGATTGTCTAAATGTGTTTGGCTCATTGGTCATCAATGTGGAAGTATCCAGACCACCATGGGTGGCACCATTCTCTAGTATATGTTTCTGGCTGTATAAAATAAACTGGATAAACAAGAAACAAAGGCTACAAGTGAGCCAGAAAACACTGTTCTTCCATATTTTCTTCTTCAAGGTCCTGTCCTGATACACTCAATAATGGGTTGTAACCTGGAAGTATAAGTCAAACAGCCCTTTTAATCCCCTAAATTGTTTTGGTCACGGTGTCTGTTATAACAATAGAAATCAAATCAGTTCACTGATCTTTATTCTATATAAAGAATATGTTCACAAAAAGCATTACCTTAAAACCTTTAACACTGTGTGTGTTCTTCAAATTTATCATGGGAATCTTTGGTTTGGAAACATTATTTCTTTCGTTCAGCAGCACAAACCTTTGCTTACACTTAGGCAAGTGCTCTTGTTGATTTTTCCTTTCTCTCCATTGGCATTTTCTTGCCTTGGATCATACCAGCTTTGAAAACAGTTTTTTTTTTTTTTTTTTTTTTTTTTTTCCATGGTCACACCTGCAATGGGAAAGAATAAGGGAGAAGGCAGGTATGAGAAAGTTGCCTAAAACATTATTTTCTCCTTTCAATTCTATACAAGATTCAAGTTCTGATAAAAAGCAAACAAACAAACAAAAACAAAAACCCCACCTATCAAAGACTCTACAAGACCGATGGACTATTTAGACCAGCTGATTGTAGAGTTGACTTTACCGATTCATAGCCAATTATCTTTAGTCTCTCTTTAAAACGGTCATTACTCACCTCCATATGTGACCTAACAATCTGGTAAATATTTCTGAGAGGGCTAATAGACCACTCACCCCAAAAAAGAATGCCGGATTATCCACTGCACTCTGTATACCATATGCAGCCACACAGCAATCGTCTTAAGCTGGAGAAGTAGAAACAACCGGAAATGGCCTTGTCCATTTACACAATGAAATTCTATTCAGCTATATAAACAAAAATGAAATCATGAAATGCAGAGGTAGGTAGATGAAATAGCCAGCATATTATATTGACTGAGGTGACCCAAACCCTGAAAGACAACAATCGTATATTATTCTTATTTTTGGTTCTTAGCACCAAATTCTTAGACATAAAAATAAAACCTAGGAATTAAAAATGTGAAAGAGATCGGGTTGGAGGACGACTCCGTAGAGTGAGGAGCCCTGGGACATAGGCGCTACAGTGTGGGAAGTGGCAAATAGATGGGGTTTGGGGGTGTTCTGGGGAAGGAGAAGAGAGGAAAATGTAAAAGAAGTAGGAGATAAGAAGAATAAATAATTTCATAGTGACTAAATTTAAAGTGTGTTGTCTTTCAGTCCACATTTCTTCTACTCACATGTAAATAAAACCCGGTTTAATAATTGAAGCGAGATGGTGAAGGCAACCTGCGGTCTAGAAAGATCGCATTTTTCTAAGCTAATTTTGCTTATGGTCTAAACTCTCTAATAGCTTTCTGCAAAATATAAGACAGCTAAAAGTAAAATGTGTATATACATGTGCATGTGTGGTGAATGAGTAGACCTCCCCCACTTTACCATACGGTAAATAAATACATTTTTCTTCATCAAATGTTTTCCTTATTTCTTAAACAGAAGCAGCAGTTTTATGGTCTAAGTGAGGGAACAGCACTAAAGGGACAATTTTTATAGCAGTTTTTCAGTAGAACTCATTGCTGGCGATAAAGGTGAAAATTACTTTCCCCAGCTGTGTTTATTTGATTATTTCTTTTTCTTTGATAGTGGTCCTCAGAGTTCTAGATGCATTTCTGTCTCCCCCAAGTTAGCAAACTTTTTTTGTTACATGAGTCAGGCTCCCTAAGTATATACAATAGTTGACTCAGAACCATTTTTTACTTATCTGTCCTTTAACACTGAGCCTGAATGAATGGATTAGGAAATCTGCAAACTGGGTAGTTAGCCAAGACAAATATTCCTTACAAGACTCCATCATCACTGCACTGTGCTCTCAGCTCACCAATTCACTGGACCAAATGTTAAAGGAAATTAGCAAGAGCCCAGTGTTCAGTCCACAAACTTGCAGGGTGGTGTGGTCGGGCTAGCAATGGCACCTTCTTCCACCTACCTTCTCTGAAAGAACGAGTGTTCTTACTCCATTTCCTGCCTAGAGGCTATCAGGAGCCTCAACTTACTGGAAATAGTTCTGAAAGTAATAATTTCTATCAAGTTTATAGAACAGGTATTGGTGTTTGATTGTTTGTTGTTTGTTTTTTTATAAGAAATAGCTAGATCTATTAAGAATCCTTCTTTGAGTTAGCAGAAGTTTTCCATTTTAAATTATTCTTATAATTGTCATTTTTAAATTACAGGGCATACATTCTTGACAATACTGTTTGCCTTTTGCCAATTAGCTTTACAGGGTTTTACTACCTAAAAACGCTCCAAAGTAGAGGATAATGAAGACTTCGTTCTAACCTGAGGAAGCAAGTCTATTATTTCAGCTTCTTAGGGTGCCCAGCAAGGAATTGTAAACTCAGGGACTGGCTGGGGTATACAATATACAATAGGTTCAAAAGCTGGTCTGAGCAACAAGTGAGATGCCATTCGAAAGAAAGAAAGAAAGGAAGAAGAAAGGAAGGAAGGAAGGAAGGAAGGGAAGGAAGGAAGGAAGAAAGAAAAGAAAGAAAAGAAAGAAAAGAAAAGAAAGAAAGAAAGAAAACAAGCAAACAAGCAAAAAAAGAAGTCTGGGATTTTAATTTAGGGACAGCACTGGTTTGGGTATATGTGAAAGGCAATTCAATCTCCAGTAGCACAAGGGAAGAAAAGGAGGAAGGAAAGAGAGAGGAAGGGAGGGATGGAGACTGAGAGAAGAAAGAGGGATAATTTGGGTGAAAGGTACATGAATAGCATCATGCTGGACTGAGCCCAGCAGGTAGTAGATACAATCCCTTAAGGGTTGGCCCTAGGCATGCAATTAATCTCTCAGCAATCTGCAGCTCAATGGATGAGAAGTTTCTAAGGGAAGAAGGTCCTTCTTATGTAGCCTGCATGTATTTGGGTCACTGACAAACATTTGTTGCTTCATGGATGTGAGTGAGCACACTAAAACAAGCCGAAGGCAGTATCTGCAGCACCTTAACTGCGTGTCATGAGTAACAAGGACAAGATAATTCATAAGGGTGCTCGAGGCTCTGAGATACACTATACTATACCCGAAAACAAATAGAACTTCCTGTGTGCAAGCAGAGCTTCAACAAACCGCCGGTTAGAAGAGGGTATACATGGAGCTCTGAGACAATGTCATCCTCAGAAAGTGATTGTTTTAAAGTATGAAAAAATTATGGTGAAAGCTATATGTTGACACGGATGAACTGTCTGCTACCTTGTACCATGGCTACGTGGTAGCCAGAGTTACTGGCCTTGCTTTTATTGCACATGAGCAAAGAATCTGAGAAAAGCTACTCTTCTGCTCTGTATCACAGGACTAGACCGACACAGAGAGCTTGAAATGCAACCATGTATGCACATGATATGGATTGAGAACCACTACAGTGGATCAATAGGACAAGCTGAGGCCTTGCAGGAAACTTGACCCAAAAATTATAACTTGAAATCATTTAGCATACCATGCATTCTGTTGAACTATGGGGTCTAATGAACCTATGACTTAGGTTGAAAATCAGAAAATATCATAGTTGTCTGTGGAAAACATTATTTCTTCAATTATATGATATTGGTGGCTGGTTTAAGTAAACACGAGAGATAAAACTAACGCATTAGAGAGAAATATGTCATCTGAGTTAGAGACAAGGTCCTTGGGGCTGAGTTAATCACTAGAACTTTCTCTGGATTTGAGCTAGTATAGAAAAACAGGTCTGGAGAGATGGTATGGCGAGTAAAACTAAATACCACGATTGCTGAGGACCTGAGTTCAGTTCTCAGAACCCATTTTCAGGAGCTTGCAATCTGTAACTCTGGCATCCTCTTCTGGCCTTCACTTGTACCAACATAAAACTGCATGTATATGGGCCTAGGAGAGGCTCATGAGAGCATGTGCATGCACACGCACGCATGCATGTGTGTGCACACCCTCCACACACACACACACACACACACACACACACACACACACACACACATACTCTAAAATATTTTTTTTTATTTTTATTTTCCTAGCTTTGATTTTTATTACTTATTTGCTAATACATACACATATTCATACATGTGTGTAGATACATACATATATACATATTCATATACACATTTATACATATACCTCTTAAATACAAATAGTACCTTTTCAGTATATATAATGCCACTTATATGCACATTTCAGGCAGATTAATTGCATTTTCATATTATTATCATAAAGTATGGTTTGTAATATAGCTAGGAACCTTTAAATGATTAAAAATTTACTGCAAACATTTAAGATGTTGTGTTTGGAGCCACAGAGAGAGGGTTCAGTACATGCAAGTGTGGAACAATAGTAACTAAAGAAATAAAAATATACTAAAGGATATTGAATGAATTACTTTATTGCTGCTAGTATTCAGATATTTTACGCAATATATATTATATGCATTATACTATACTGGATAACAAATAATGTAGTGTTTCTGTTTCAGAAATAGCTCAGCTGTTAAATCTGACAGCTACTTAAGCTTAATCATCTGAATTGGAACCCCAAAAGCACATGGGGAGAGAACCAGCCAATTCTGCTGTCACACAATCTCTCTCTTTGTCTATCTCTCTCTATCTCTGTCTCTCTCTACCTCTCCACACACATAATCCCAGCATAAACTATAATATCTTGTTTATCATTATTATCAATAAAATATTTGAAAGCCAAAACAAGGCAAATAAAATAATTTTTGAAGGATATAATAAATATTGGAAAATAGAGATCAAAAAATGGGTTTACTGATAAAGAGAGAGAGAATAAAAGGATTATTCTAGAGAGGCATGAAAAACAGCAGAAATATCAGTTGACTTTAATGGAATTGATGTTGGTATAAACTTGAAAAATTAAGCTTAATATACCATATATGACAAAATGCAAAGGAACAATACATTGAATGTGATTTGTCTTTAACACCACAACTTCATATTTTGTATCCTTCTATTTTTTCAATATGATGTCAAGAAATATGGTTTTAAAAATATTGTTCCTACATTTTGACTAGTTAATTTATAGACTTTGGGATGAGGCATAGCCCTATTCAGGTTTTACATATTAGTGC